>NC_059102.1:77163658-77441158 GCF_020740685.1 Jaculus jaculus | reverse complement strand
TTAATTCCAGGTCAGCCTGGACCAGAATGAGACCCTACCTCGAAAAACCAAAAAAAAAAGAAAAAAGAAAAAAAGAAAAGAAAAAGTCAATATGTAACTATCATTATTGGATTGTATATTTATATTGTCTATAAGTATTATGTAGTATGGTTACAATATAATATTCTCTTTAATTAACATTATGTTTGTAAACATTATATACCTAGGCATTTGGCTTTTACAAAAAAATCCTGCTCATTCAAGCAAAAATGTTTGTAAATATATGATTTCATTCTGATTAAGTCTAGGCAAAAAAAAATTGCTAGACTGATTATTTTAAAAAAAGATTTATTGTTGGGCATGGTGGCACATGCCTTTAATCCCAGCACTTTGGGGGCAGAGGTTGGTGGATCACCATGAGTTTGAGGCCACCCTGAGACTACATAGTGAATTCTAGGTCAGCTTGGGCTAGAGTGAGATCCTACCTTGAAAAACTAACTAACTAACTAAATATATAAAAATAAAAATAAAATTTGTTTTTAAGGTCATTTGTACATTTTGCTAACATATGAACAATAAGTGCAAGTTCCAGGCACTTATTATTAAAATTGTATTATCTAGGCACAATGAGACACCGTTGTAATCCTAAAACTCAGGAAGTAGAATCAAAATCATAAGATCATAGACAGCCTGAGCTACATAGTATGACTGTCTTAAAATTCTCAAAAAGAAAGTAGTTTAATTATTTTCAAAAATTTTACTGTGTATTTATTGCTACCATACTCCTTTTCAGACTTGTATTTCTCTACTAACTAGTACCAGGTATTAAAAATATTTTTTATGTGTTTATCTTTTTTAGTAGTCATAATATATGTAGTAAAATAAAACTTTAATTAAGATAATTGACTTTGTATTAGAGTTGAAATATTATATATTTTTTAAAAGATATGTATTTATTTATTTGGGAGAGAGGAGGACAGGCAGACAGAGACAGAGAATGGGTATTCCAGGACCTCTAGCCTCTGCACACGAACTCCAAACTCATGCATCACCTTGTGCATCTGGCTTTAAGTGGGTACTGGGGAATATAACCTGGGTCCTTTAGCTTTATAGGCAAGTGCCTTAACTACTGAGCAATCATCTAGCCCTAGATTCTTCATACTTTCTGGTTATGCATATTTATCTCATATAGGCATTTTCCCAGTCTTAGGTTTGCCATTTAATTTGTTACTAACTTTGGGAACATGAATGTAAAATATTCCTGATAGCTTTATATGTTTGCATGGTTAATTCCAAATAGGTAGCATGTTGAAGAAGATTGGAGAGTCTTTAGGAAATGGAGTCTTCATAGTTGAAGTATGTCTGGGAGTTGAAATTTTATAATACAGCCACATGTAACTCACCTCAGTTGATTCTCTCTCTACATCCTTTCTGTTAATGCCATGATATGATACCAGCTGTCTGTTTCTGCTGTTCTATCTCAGCTATGATGAAACCTTCACTACAAACTAATAAATATAAACCCCTTTCTTTCCTTAAATTGCTTGTGGTCAGGTATTTTGTCCCTGCAACAAAAGAAATAACTAGGACACAGGTATCTTTTGAAAACTGAAAGCTTTCTCACTTTAATGAGTCTAATTTTGATTTTTTAAATATTTTAAGATTTTATATACAGTCATCAGTTACCAAACCTAAAATCAGATAGACTTTCTTCATTATTTTTTATTTTTTCATTATTTACTATTTTCCTCCACATATTTTACATTTTAAATATTTCTGATAAAAAGTCTATCATAGAGAGCCAGGCAAGGTGGCACCTTCTTTTAATCCCAGTACTCAGGAGGCAGAGGTAGGAGAATCGCTATGAATTTGAGGTGACATGCCACTGTTGTATCCATTGAGTTATTTGGCCTGGCTGGCCAAAGTTAAAGTGTGAAGTGTCCACTGTTATCACTGCTGGTGACTTCTCTCTCCAACAGGTCTGCATGCAGTGTAGCTTTGTTCAGCTTTCTGTCATCTGGTCTGTAGGGAGGAGGTTTTCAGCTCAGCCCCAGCTTGAGTTCTCAGTGACCTTGCAGCCAAAGCATGTGGAGTCTCAGAAATATGTCTTTCCATTTATTTCTGGTAGGAAACCAAGATCCTTGGCAATGGTCTATAACGTTTTGGGGGCATCAGGGACCTCCCTGACCAACAACTCATTGGAAGGCACCCCACTCCTGGCACTGAAAATTTTCTAGTAACAATCTATGGCTTCTTTGTATGCCATTCTAAACATATATATACACATAGGTTTCCATATGGCTTATTCTTATCCTATTGAAATTTGATTAACCATTCTTCACTCTTCTTTTACTCATTCTCTTCCCCTGACCTTACTTAAGCCATTCCACCCCCAATATTCTGTTAATTTACTTCGCTATATACAATACCATCTCCATCAATCCTCCCCACTCCTCCCTCCCTTCTAGCCCCTTTCTATCTTACTGAACTCTGCTAACAATTTTTACTTCAACTCACATATATTATAGTCTGATGAATTTGGACTTGATTTTATGCATGGAGAGAGATAAGGATCTATTTCTATTCTTCTATATGTAAGTATTCAGTTTCCCTAGCACCATTTGTTAATGAAGCTGCATTTTCCCCAATGAATATTTTGTCACAAATCAGATGGCTTAAGAAAAAAAAAAAAATCACATAGCTGTACCTTCCTGGGCTTGTATCTGGGTCCTCTATTCTCTTCTATTGATCTAAATATGTGTTTTTGTACAAGTACCATGCTGTTTTAGTTACCATGGTTCAGTGATATAGTTTAATATCAGGTGTAGTAATACCATCAGCCTTAGTTTTGTTGCTCAAAAGTTTGTTTGGGTGTTTGAGTTCTTTTGTGATTCCAAATGAAATTTAGGATTTCTTTTTCTATTTCTGTGAAGAATGCTATTGGGATTTTGATGTGGATTGCATTAAATGTGTGGATTTCTTTTGGTATATTTGCCATTTTCACAATATTAATTTTTCAATCCAAGAACATGGGATGTCTTCCCATTTCCTAGTGTCTTCTGAATTTCTCTCTTAAGTGTTTTAAATATTTTATTGTAAACATCCTCCACTTCCTTGGTTAGATTTATTCCAAGGTATTTCATTTCATTTTGAGGTAATTGCGAATTAGTGTGATTCTATGATTGCAAAGCAATTTGATGGTAATATCTTTAGGGTCCTTTATGTATACAATTATATCATCAGCAAATGATAATAGTTTGATCTCTTCCTTTGTAATTTGTATTCCTATTAATGTGTGTTTTTTGCCTCATTGCTATAACTAAAACTTTCAATACTATATTAAATAAAAGTGGAAATAGTGGACATCCTTGTCCAAGATTTTAGTAGAAGACCTTCCAGGTTTTCCCCATTTACTATTATGTTGATTGTGGGTTTATATTAAATACCTTTATTATGATGAGATGTGTTCCTTTTATTCTCAGTGTCTTTAGAACTTTTACCATGAAGGGATGTTGGGTTTTGTCAAATGCCTTTTCTGCATCTATTGTGATGATCATGTGATTTTTGTCCTTCAGCCCATTTATGTAATTTGTTGATTTTCATATGATGAACCAACCACCTATGCATAAAGCCCACTTGGTTGGGGTGAATGATCTTTTTGATATATTCGTCTATTCTGTTTGCAATATTTTGTTGAGAATTTTTGCATTTATGTAAGTTCATGAGGGAGATTGTTCTGTAATTTTCTTCTATTTTTCTGTTTAAGGCCTGTTATATTATGTCCTGAAAAACCTTTAGACTAAGGCTTATGTACCTTAAAACAAAGGCAACAACTTTCCAAGGATTCTTTGTCATGGTGTATGTAGAATGATGTCTTTCAGTTCTAACAGTGCAGAGTTGGCATTTATTGTCAGCCACATGAGAGCAACAGGACATTTTTTATTTCTTTCTTTTTCTTTTTCTGGTTTCAAGAATGCAAAAAAGTAAATAACATATTTTACAGTATCCTCACAGATTTACAGTGTTTCTCCCAGTAACTTATTTTTATTCTACCCTGGAAAAGATCTAGTTTCATTGCCACCTCAAAAAAAAAAAAAAAAAAAAAAAAAGGTTTCAATTTCCTTCATTGACCTAGATGGCCAGATTCTATTTAGGCAACTCATCCTTTATTGGGCAAGAAGCTGTAAATTGTTGGCATATATAATTTAAGGTACATTTCCTTTGCTTTATATATCACTAACGTCATTGATACATTGCCTGCTGTCAAGTATCTATAAATCATGTTTTATAATTTTTTCCTGGAGATTTTTAAAACAGATTTTTCTTTAAGAAAGGAGAATCATTTTTCCCTTCCTAATGAGAGGTTCTAGTCAGATTTGATGGACTGAGCTTAATGCATTGGCAGGTATGCTACAAGAAGTCACAAAGGAAGCATAGTGCATAAGTAGGGGTCTATATTTTAAAATGAAAACCCAACTGTTTCTGTAACCATAATGATTGAAGGTAAAAAGCATGAACTACTCATTAGGAAAAACATTAAGGGCAGATTCTTAGAAAATTAGACATAGCAATGATTTTTAAAGTGGGAAATTATGTTAATGAAATTCAGAATTATTTTAAGAAATTTGGATGGTCAGTTGTTTGGTGGGTAGTGAAATAACTTTAATATTTTATTAAAGAATTTCTTTATTAAAGAAATTCTTAATTTTAATAGTTATTATTTTAATTCAGTATATTTTATTGAATATTTGATCCTAGGATGCCACACCAATGCCCATGACTTAAAATGCTTTGTTGAAAGGGACAAATATTTAAAACTTCCTACTTTTCACTGTCATTGAATTCTGTGTAACAAAATATACTTTTCCTTATGCACAGTAATTTTTCATAGATTCCATGCAAAGGGACATATTCAAGGTAACTGTAAATGAAATGAAATAAGGTAAGTAAATTTGAAACTTTTCAGAGGAATACTCAATACACTTTGCATCAATGTAAACTCATAATCATGAAGTGCTTCACTTACCATCTACATTTAGATGTATATGTGCATCACATGGTTGAATTAGGATGAAAATTTCAATTAACTATCAATCCATAAAAAAATTTCAATAGACTATTAAAAATCATGTGTTGCCAAGGAAAAAAAAGACTAAACAAATATAAAACTTAAAGTTTTAATCTTAGATATCTTGAATTCCAATCTCAATACTAATTTTTACCATTCACTTGACTATGGGGAAATGTGTGACTAAAACCAAATTGAATATCTGTAATTTACTGAAACTTATATGCCTCATTAATGCAGCAGGTAGTATATCACCCCTTTTTTTTTTTTTTTTAGTTTCTTTTCTATTCAAAATTTCTTTTTTTTTTTTTTTAATTATTATTCTATTCAGTAGTTTGGTACCATTATTAAGCTCATCCATGACCTACTCCCTTCCCAATGGCCCCTCCTTGTTGATGTATATGGGTCATGCATTGCAGAGTTAGCCCATAGTTATTGGTAAAATAAATGTCTTTGCATATCATGACCCAACATGTGTGTCTGACATTCTTTCTGCCCCCTCTAGTGCAAAATTTACCTGAGCTATGTTGGGTTCATTTTTGGTCTGCTTCAGTGATGAGATGTTGGCTTCTGAGGCTCTGGCTCTCTGATTTGGTAGGAGTTGGTTTTTCTCTTTGTTAGTCTCCTTCCCCCTTGTTCTGGTATCTGGTTCAACAGGAAAACAGCACCCTTGCTTGTTTTGCCAATTTTCTTTAGTTTCAGTTGGGGCCTTTTTGAGTTATGATGGGGTGGCTCTCTCCTTAGGATCTGCATCTATCTCTAAAAGAGAAGCAGAATCTTCAACGGAGAGTGAGTTAGCACCAGGACAAATGAGATAACTCTATTTTTTTTTTTAATACAGAGTTTAATAGGTGTAGGCCCTCTTGTAGCCCATGATTGATGGTAGCTTGAAATTGGAGCAGTTGCTTCCCCACCATGGCTGTGTGCCACTATTGCACTTGTTTGGGAATCACAACAGGTTATTTGTTGCTAAGTAGGTTAGAAGATGAGTTGCTTGGACAGATATTGGTCATTTCCCCCTGTTGCCCATGTAGCAGCTTCTGGCACTACACATGCTGATTGTCTGGGGACTGACTCTCTCCTCCCAAACTGAATCCAACAACACATCAAAAGCATTATCCACCTTGACCAAGTGTAATTCATCCCAGGAACACAAGGGTGGTTCAACATAAGGAAATCTGTCAATGCAATACACCACAAAAACAAGCTTGAACATAAAAAATACATGATCATTTCAATAGATGCACAAAAGGCCTTTGACAAGATACAACATCACTTCATGATCAAAACATTGGAGAGAATTGGCAGAGTTGGTACATATCTTAACATAATAAAGGCAATATACAAAGCTCCAAAGGCCCAAATAATACTTAATGGAGAGAGACTGGAGGAATTCCCATTAAGTTCAAGAACAAGACAGGGATGTCCTCTCTTACCTCTGCTTTTCAATATAGTTCTGGAAGTCCTAGTTGGAGCAGTAAGACAGGAGAAGGAAATAAAAGGGATACAATTTAGAAAGGAAGAAGTTAAGTTACCTCTATTCGCTGATGACATGATTGTATATGTAAGAGACCCAAGAGACTCCATCCCGAAACTCCTGAAGGTGATTAACTCCTATAGCAAAGTAGCAGGATACAAAATCAATGCACAAAAATCAGTAGCATTTCTATATTCAAATGACAAAGATACAGAAAAAGAAATAAGAGACATAGTCCCATTTTCAATAGTATCAAAAAATAAAAATAAAATACCTTGGAATAATGTTAACCAAGGAAGTAAAAGATCTATACAACAAAAACATAAAAACACTCAAAAAAGAAATTGAGGAGGACTTGAGAAAATGGAAAGACCTCCCATGGTCCTGGATAGGTAGAATTAACATTGTGAAGATGACAGTCCTACCAAAGGCAATATATAGATTTAATGCAATTCCAATTAAAATCCCTACAGTGTTCTTCACAGAGATAGAAAGAATGATCTCAAATTTCATATGGAAAGGCAGAAGACCTCGCATATCCAAATATATCCTCAGCAAAAGAAATACCTCTGGTGGCATCACCATACCTGATCTAAAGCTATATTACCAACCCATAGTAATAAAAACAGCATGGTACTGGCATAAAAACAGGAGTATAGACCAATAGAATACACTTGAGGACCTGGACTTTGGGTCAAGCAACTATCACTACTTGATATTTGACAAAGGCCCAAAAAATATAGGCTGGAAAAAAGACAGCACCTTCAACAAATGGCACTGGACAAAGTGGATAACCACATGCTGGAAACTGAAACTTGATCCACACATTTCCCCATACACTGCACTCAAATCCAAGTGGATCAAAGACCTCAGTATAATACCAGAGGGCTGGAGAGATGGCTTAGCGGTTAAGCGCTTGCCTGTGAAGCCTAAGGACCCCTGTTCGAGGCTCGGTTCCCCAGGTCCCACGTTAGCCAGATGCACAAGGGGGCGCACGCGTCTGGAGGACGTTTGCAGAGGCTGGAAGCCCTGGCGCGCCCATTCTCTCTCTTTCCCTCTATCTGTCTTTCTCTCTGTGTCTGTCACTCTCAAATAAATAAATAAATAAATAAATAATTTAAAAAAAAATACCAGAAACTCAAATACTACTGGAAGAAAATTTAGGAAGTACTTTCCATGATGGAGGAATGGAAAAAGACTTCTTGAACAAAACCCCAGTAGCTCAAGATCTTAAGCAGTCATGCAACCAATGGGATCACATGAAGCTGAAGAGTTTCTTTACAGACAAGCACACAATAAGCAAAGCCAATAGATTACCCACAGAATGGGAGAAAATATTTGTGGGTTATCCAACTAGACCTAATCTCTAGAATCTACAAAGAACTCAAAAATCTAAACTGTAAGCAGTCAAACACCCCACTCACAAAATGGGGCAAAGAGATGAATAGGCAGTTCACAGAGGAAGACACAAAATGGCAAACACACACTTAAGAAAATGTTCATCATCCCTAATCATCAGAGAAATGCAAATTAAAACAACTATGAGATTCCACCTTACCCCAATAAGGATAGCAAACATCAAAAAATCAAATGAAAATAAGTGCTGGCGAGGATGTGGAGGAGCAGGGACACTCATCCACTGTCCGTGGGAATGTAGGATGGTACAACACTTTGGAAGGCAATATAGAGACTCCAGAAAAAGCTGACTATAGAGATACCAACAAACCCAGTTATTCCCTTACTGGGCATCTACCCTAAAACCTTCAAACCACAGGCCAGAGAGATTTGCTCAACCATATATGTAGCAGCACAATTCGTTATAGCTATGAGCTGGAATCAATCCAGTATATCACTCTTATTATACATAAACCTACAGGTGGCTAGAGCATTATAAAATAAATAGTCAACCCTAAAATGACCAAAGGCTACCTTCTGATAATGATAATTCTCTGAATTTTGATCGATCTAAAATCATCTAGAAATTCTACAAAGCAGATTATGAAATACTCTGACTTTGTATATCATTTTACAAATGAATTTCAAGTAAAAATATGTCTCAAAGATACAACAATAACCCCAATAGATCATCAAAAGTTTATCTTGGCATTATAATCATGTAGCATTCTAGGTTATCATTGATCCCATATCTTTACTAATTTACTATGGTACTAAAATCATGTGCAATGATAAATAAACTTTGGCTACACATTTATGATACCTATCCATAAATTCTTAAAGTCACCTTTATTAAGTAAAATGTGTATAGAGAGATTGTTATGTTTCCAATCTCTGAGAAGCATAATGGACATAATCTACATAGCATGCAGATAGGAGTACCCTATGATATAACATAGTTAAAGTAAACGAGGCATAAATTACATGTGATAGGGTTTACTGGTAGACAAAACTGAATGTCATTCATTACAATGCATAAATACCAAAGGGCAAAAGAAAAGGAGACACAAAATATGACATATACATTAAAATTGGATTCTTGGATAATGAGTAAGATCATAGTTAACCTAGCATGCATATATTGTTATTTTTAAAATAGAAAATTTGTATTCTTAATTTTTTTTATTTTATATATAGCAGATTATATTCATTTATCCCCTCAGCCCAGCTCCAGTTACCTTGAAGGCCATACCCTATGGGATTGTGGTATCCACTATAGAGTCATGAAGGCTTCAGTCAGTCCATATGGGGTTACAGAGAACGTAGTCTCAGGATATTCCTACTCACTCTGGCTCTTGCTGCCCTCTTTTTCCACAATAGTCCCTGAGCCATGGCAAGCCTATTGGCAGTCTGATTTTGTGTTGAGTTCTTTATAGCCTCTGGATTTCTGCTCTGATGGGTTTTTATTGATCATCATGTCTGTCATCATTTCCCTGGATGCCAGGCTAGCAGTAAGCCAATATTCATGCTGCTTCATTGTCTGCAGTTTCTCCTGGATGGCCAGCAATTGTTTCAAAGGTAGCAAGTCTCATAGTGGGCAATTGCCTATCTTATTGTCTTATTGATGGATCTTGGCTATCCTCCATTTTCTCTGCCATCTGTAAAATAAAATGGATCCTCCAACCAACAGTGAGAGCAGCTTGGATTAAAGGGGTATGCAAAGTTATTTGAGACATTGTTGTTGTTCAAACCTACTCTTCTTCAGAGACCGATGGGGGCTTCTCTCTGAAGTCTGAGCTTCTTGATCACAGTATTCTGGGTTGGTTTCCAGGAGCAGATATGAGATCTCTCACACTCAGTGGGTCTTATGTACAAATAGAGAAAATTTGGTTATCTATAGTGGCTGTGTGCCACCATTGCACAGCTATATACTTGGGTTGATTTCACTCTTTGAAGGATTCCCTGCTTATTCATGCTGTTGGTGACCATTGCCATCCAGTGGCTTCCAGAGTGCTCCCCAGATCTATGATGACAATCCAGGATGGAACTAATTACCTTTTTTTGTTCCAGAATGCTATTATGATTTCCTGTGATTTCAACCAGTGGTGTCTTCACCAACAAGGTCTTATCTTTTACCTCTAGAAGATTTTCTGTCAATGGCCTATGTTGTGTGGGGGACCTCATTGGGGGCTCTCCCTTGTCAAAAGCTAACTGTGCAGGACAGCCCAATTCAGGACATGAGATTTACAAGTCAGAGTCCATGGTTTTAAAGTTAAGCTTTTCTACCTTCGAACAGATTATCTCCCCTCCCTCTTTGTTGCTGGTATGTCTTGTAGAATGCTACTCAGAGTAAAGGTTTCTATGGAATTGATTCATGTTGTCTTACTTTTGTATTGATAAATTTGACTGCATGTATGTGCTTCATGTCAAGAAAAATTTTACAAAATATAAAACTTTAGAAATAGATGATTTAGAAATAATAGTTATATATAACAAGTTTTCAAACTATTTTACATGAGTGTATAAATATTTGACTTTCTCCTTCTCATTTTTGTAATTTAGTATGAAAATGTTAAGCATTTCTATTTATATTTCTAAACAGATTAACCTATGATTTAATCTCCTTTATTTGAAAATTTGTTTAAAAAAGTCAGCTTTGTTAATTTCCACATATGTTTTTTTCACATGTTACTATGAATAATTTATTCTTGTGTATAAGTAGGGAACAATATAGTTTTTTATTAATGAGATCTCTTACATTTAATTTGTAGCACATTCTAACTCATGGGCATTGTTTTTATAATTCATTTATAATCCCTTCTTTTACCTTATGAAAAGAGCAGTAGCATTAAGCTTCTGATGCTAAAACATGATGAACACTAATCATTCTTTGATTGAAATATAAGAGCTAGAAATTGGGATCCTTGTAATTCTTTTTACAATCAAAGGAAAGACTTATGGAGATTATAGAGGGGAAAATGACAGAGAACCCAAGAGTATGAAATAATTGAAGATACACATGAAAGAGAATGAGAAAGCCAGATCTTGCAAAGAAAATGGTAATGAGGTCTGTATTTGATATTCAATTTCTATACTGATTCTTGTCCTTAAAGAATCAGTCCAAAGAGAGGTACTCTGTTCCCCACTACTCTAGTCAAAAACTTATAAAGGAACCAAAGATTTCCTTGTTAAGATCAGTCTTAAAGAAATGTGTGAGTTATGGGATTTCAACGTAAATGATGCAAATAATGAAAGAATTTATAATTTACAAAACAATAAGCATATTGTAGTTGGTAGTATGACTACCAACATAACTTCATTCAAATTTATTGAAATTAGAATTTGCATGGTTATCATTACATTTTAAATCTATTTGCATTTGTTTTGTCATTACTAAAAAATGCATGGTTAACAATTTCTATGTTTAAAATGCTATATCCGGCCAGGATCATCAAGAAAATAGTTATTGGAAGTGAACACTTTTGTGGGGGAAAAAAACTAATGTGAATTTGAAATATATTGTACTAGAGAGATATGTGACAATTACAACTGAGGTACCTGATGTGCAGAAATTTATGGAAGTGTATATAAGAACTGTAGTCACTGAGTAAACAGTTTAAGCTGGAGTACAAATGCTCAGAATAATGAGAACATTAAATAAAATAGGACTGAAAAGTTCTAAAAGCATTTCACTAGCATATCTGTTAGGGTATTTTGATGATTTTTGAGAATGAATCAATGAAAAGGGGAGAGGATACTATAATGTGGAGGACCCGGCACAGTTTTAGAAAACATGATACAAGTACTCCTCTACTAATCTTGAGAAGCTGAGCCTTCCCATCACCAAGCAGGCCTTCTTCTTTGCTGGCTCCATTTTCTTTCCTTTTTTTAAAAAAAAATTATTTATTTATTTTTATTAGTTTTCTATTCTGCTAGTACAGGCAGTTTGGTACCATAATTAGGCTCATCCGTGACCTACTCCCTTTCCCATTGGCCCCTTCTTGTTGAGGTATATGGGTCGTGCATTGTGGAGTTAGCCCACAGTTATTAGTACAATTAAATGTCTCTGCATATCATGACCAACATGTGCTCTGACATTCCTTCCAATGACTCTCCCACAAAATTTCCCTGAGCCATGTTGGGTTCATTTTTGGTCTGCTTCAGTGATGAGGTGTTGGGGGCCTCTGGAGCTCTGGCTCTCTGATTTGGTAGGCCTTGATTTTTCTCTATGTTGGTTTCGTTCCCCCTTGTGCTGGTATCTGGTTCATCAAGAAAACAGCACCCTTGTTTGTTTTGCCAATTTTCCTTAGTTTCAGCCAGGGACCTTTTGAGGTATGATAGGGTGGCTCTCTCCTTAGGATCTGCATCTATCTGAAAAAAAGAAGCTGATTCTCCAACAGAGAGTAAGTTAGGACCAGGACAAATGAGATGGCCCTTAGTTTTTTAATAGAGACTTTAATAGGTGTAGGCCCTCTTGTAGTCCATGATTGATGGTAGCTTGAAATCGGAGAGTGGGCTTATGTTTGGATATGGTTCTGACTTCTTTCCCAGCTCCAGCTATGGGTCTAGTACCACTGAGGGGATCAGTTAGCTGAATCAAGAGCAGTTGGTTCCCCACCATGGCTGTTTTCCACTATGTACTTGTGTGGGCATCACAACACATTATTTGCTGCTAAGAAGGTTGGACCATGAGTTGCTTGGACAGATATTGGTCGTTTTCGCCAGCTGCACAAGTAGCACCTACTGGCACTAGACATGCTGACTGTCTGGGGACTGACTCTCTCCTGACTTCCAGCCATGTCGTTCCATTTTAAGAGTCAGATGCATATGGTGTCTTCAGCAATAGGGTCTTACCACTAACCTTTGGTGGGTCATCAAGTACTCTGACTGAAATCTTTCATTCTTTTAGAAAACCTTGTTGGTTTCTCTGATCAAAATCTCATTGTGGGTGATAGCCCCATGCTGGTACTGGGAGTTACATGTCAGTGTCCCCTAAGAACATTAGGAAAGCAGGTAACTAATATATAGGAGTTAGAGAGTAGAGAGAGTGTAAGGGAGAAGGAGAGGGAAGAAGGGAAGATGTAGAGGATTTAGGTTACACTTGATCCTACCCTCTCCAGTGTCTTGTGGTTCAGGTGTTTCCTGTAAGGGCCTGGTGAACGTTCAGCCATGTGGTCTTCCTCTTGGGAAGTAGAATTTTATGGTACCATTGCCATTTGGGTCTAGTGTTACCCACACTTTGATGCCCTCCTCTCCCTCCCCATCTCTCCTAGTGTCTAGTCCATGAGATGTTTGCTGGATATGTAAGGTATCTTGGTTACATTCAGGTTAGGTGCTGTAGATGAGTGAGAATATGTGGCATTTTTTTTTTTTTCTGTGATTGGGTAAGTTCACTGAGGATGATCTGTTCCAGGTTCAACCATTTTTCCTCAAATTTCTTTGTATCATTTGTTATTACTGCTGTATAGAATTCCATTGCATAGATATACCACATCTTAGTTATCCATTCTTCTAGTGATGGACATCTGGGTTAATTCCAGTCCTTAGCTATTATGAATTAAGCCGAAGCAAACATGGTTGAACAAATCTCCCTGGCCTGTGGTTTGAAGGTTTTAGGGTAGATGCCCAGTAAGGGAATGACTGGGTCTGTTGGTATCTCTATAGTCAGTTTTTTTGGGAGTCTCCATATTGCCTTCCAAAGTGGTTGTACCATCCTACATTCCCACCAACAGTGGAAGAGTGTTCCTACTTCTCCACATCCTTGCCAGCATTTATTTTCATTTGATTTTTTGATGTTTGCTATCCTTATTGGGGTAAGGTGGAATCTCATAGTTGTTTTAATTTGCATTTCTCTGATGATTAGGGATGATGAACATTTTCTTAAGTGTGTGTTTGCCATTTGTGTTTCTTCCTCTGTGAACTGCCTGTTCATCTCTTTGCTCCATTTTGTGAGTGGGGTGTTTGATTGCTTACTGTTTAGATTTTTGAGTTCTTTGTAGATTCTAGAGATTAGGCCTCTGTCAGTTGGATAACCCACAAATATTTTCTCCCATTCTGTGGGTAATCTATTAGCTTTGCATATTGTATGTTTGCTTGTAAAGAAACTCTTAAGCTTTATATGATCCCATTGTTTGAGTGACTGTTTAAGATCGTGAGCCACTGGGGTTTTGTTCAGGAAGTGTTTTTCCATTCCTATATCATGGAAAGTACTTCCTAAATTTTCTTCTGGTAGTATTTGAGTTTCTGTTCTTATATTGAAGTCTTTGATCCATTTGTATTTAAGTGTAGTGCATGGTGAAATATATGGATCAAGTTTCAATTTCCTGCTTGTGGTTATCCAGTTTGTCCAGCGCCATTTGTTGAAGATGCTGTCTTTTTTCCAACCTATATTTTTCAGGCCTTTGTCGAATATCAAGTAGCGATAGTTGCTTGACCCAACGTCTGGATCCTCAAGTCTATTCCATTGGTCTATACTCCTGTTTTTGTGCCAGTACCATGCTGATTTTATTACTATGGGTTTGTAATATAGCTTTAGATCAGGTATGGTGATGCTACCAAAGATATTTCTTTTGCTGAGGATATGTTTGGATATGTGAGGGCTTCTGCCTTTCTATATGAAATTTGAGATCATTTTTTCTATCTCTGTGAAGAACACTGTAGGGATTTTAATTGGAATTCCATTAAATCTATATATTGCCTTTGGTAGGATTGTCATCTTCACAATTATTTCTGCCTATCCACCAGCATGGGAGATCTTTCCATTTTCTCAAGTCCTCCTCAATTTCTTTTTTTAGTGTTTTTATGTTTTCATTGTATAGATCTTTCATTTCCTTGGTTAACGTTATACCAATGTATTTTTTTGTTGTTGCTATTGAAAATGGAACTATATCCCTTATTTCTTTTTCTGTTTCTTTCATTGGCATATCGAAATGCTACTGATTTTTGTGCATTGATTTTGTATCCTGCTACTTTGCTATAGGAGCTAATCACCTTCAGGAGTTTTGGGATGGAGTCTCTCGGGTCTCATAGATATACAAACATGTCATCAGCGAATAGAGCTAACTTAACTTCTTCCTTTCCAAATTGTATTCCTTTCATTTCCTTCTCCTGTCTTATTGCTTGAGCTAGGATTTCCAGTATTATATTGAAAAGCAGAGGTGAGAGAGGACCACCCTGTCTTGTTGCAGATCTTAATGGTAATTCCTCCAGTCTCTCTCCAATGAGTATTATTTAAGCCTTAGGAGCTTTGTATATTGCCTTTGTTATGTTATGATATGAACCAACCATGTCAATTCTCTCCAATGTTTTGATCATGAAGTGATGTTGTATCTTGTCAAAGGCCTTTTCTGCATCTATTGAATGATCATGTGTTTTTTATGTTTAAGCTTGTTTATGTGGTGACAGAATTCCATTTGTTGAATCACCCCTGTGTTCCTGGGATGAATCCCACTTGGTCAAAGTGGATAATGCTTTTGATGTGTTGTTGGAATTGGTTTGCGAGGATTTTGTTCAGGATCTTTGCATCTAAGTTCATCAGGGAAATAGGCAGGTAGTTTTCTTTTCTTGTGGCATCTCTGCCTTTTTTTGGAATTAGGGTAATACTAGCTTCATAAAAGGAGTTGAGTAGCTTCCCTGTTCCCCAATTGTGTGGCACAGTTTGAGGAAGGTTGGTTTGAGTTCTTCCATGAAAGTTTGATATGTATCTGAGGAATCACAGTGGCTAAATATTTATGTCTACTTTCTATTGGAAGGAATGGTTTATTTAATTCAATTAAAAAGATTAGTTGTACAAACTAATACAATTTTCTAAGGGTATTTTTGTATCAAATAAATATTAACAAAATTCAAAATGAAATAGGAGAGATCACAACAGACATTAGTGAAATTGGGAGAATCATTAGGATTTATTTCAAAAACTTCTACTCCACAAAAATGGATAATGTGGAGGAGATAGATAAATTCCTGGACACATACCATCTATCAAAGCTAAACTCAGAGAAGATTAATCACCTCAATGAACCCATCACACTCATGCAGATTGAAAATGTAATAAAAAGCCTCCCCAAATAAAAGAGTCCAGGACCAGATGACTTCTTAGCTGAATTCTATCAATCCTTCATGGAAGAACTCAAACCAATCTTCCTTAAACTGTGCCACACAATTGAAGAACAGGGAAAGCTACCGAACTCCTTTTATGAAGCTACAAGATTTAAGTCCAATCTACGCACAAGATTTTATGAGAAGAAACTGTTCTCCATGAAAAAAAAAAAATCACAACCTGTTTCTTTAAAGTAGTAAAATTTGGAAAGTATATTATTCTCTCTCTATTTTTTCCATATTTTATAGTTGTAGAAAGGGAAATGGTCTGAGTTTAACACTATATCTAAATTATTGCTAATCTATGCCATGTCTCCTAAATAGAAGGTAAATATGCTTTCTACCACATTCAGGACCTGCTTCATAGATTAAAAAAAAAAAAAAAAAAAAAAGTTGCAGCCTTAAGCTCTTTTACCATCCCTCCAAAACATTCTTTTGCCAAGGAACTGTACCTGCAGGTGATTGACATAATGCCAGTGAGTACATCAATTTCTTTAAACATTCAGACTCATCACTGCCCCATATCTACCTTCTTCTTTAAGTAGAATCAAAAGGTGGCTAATGACTTGCTAGATTCTCTTTCATAGGTCAGAGACAATGCTTTCTGCCTACTGTGATTTATTTAGATAGTGAAAAACTCTTGGTTCTCTCAATTGTAGATTGGCTTAATGAAATCCTACATTTCTGTGATCTGTGCTGACATTGAATTTTTTATTGACATGCAATTAAATTGAGAGAACTTCATTACTTATGAAAGATTTTTTCCAGCTGCCAATTACTTTCAAAATTCTACACTATATGAAAAAGGGAAAATAATTTATATCATGGCAATTGCTTGTTGACCAGATTCCTTCAGAACTAGTCTATATTTTGGAAAGTTTTTGTATAGCAAGAAAACGTGCATGAAATGTTAACAGCTGGGTGGGGGGAAAAGATACAGTATTTCTTCCAGTCATGAAATAAAAACAAATCACATAATGGTAATGTGTAAATGGACTTTAAAACTGTTTGTCTCAGCTTAATGAAGATGAATTGTGCATATGTTGTTAACTGTTGGTGTACTAAGTCAAAAAGGTTTCAGTATGTAGCAAATACTAAAAACATATGCAAATATCCAAAATTTATTACTATATATGACACATTTTGTTGTGCCATGCATATCATGCTTATAATTGTATTATGATTGTATATTGTAAAAATATTCTTTGTGCTTGAATAAAAAAAAAAAAACATATTTCAGCAACAGGGCCATGCCTTTTAGCTCAGATGGGTAATCAGGTGTTTTCATCAGAAGCCTGTCTTGTTTTGGAAACCTCAACCTGACAAAAAAAGATAGCAGACTGCCTATCATGAAATAAGCCAACTCTTGCACTTCAGCCAGGGCCCAGAAACCACATAGGAACTGGAGAGTTAAGCATGAATGCTGCTGTCACTGCAAGTCTGACAACCTGCTCAGAGTGATGGCTATAGATATAGAAGACACTCAAAATGTATCATAGTAGAAATCCAGAATGTCCTGCAAACCTAACACTAAAGTAGACATATAATACACCCACAAAGGCTTCAAGGAATATTGTAGAAGAGGGGCTAGCAAGATTGTAAGAACTACAGGGTGTGGGGTAGAATGCAGCAGAATTTTGCCTCTCCTTGATGACTGACTGCTGCTCTCACAACTCATAACCTATAGCCTCATGGAGAATACCAGTAACCCCACTGAGGACAGCCCTCAGTGGAATGGTATCAGGGAGGATGGGAATGGGGCCAACACCCTAAAATAAAGTTTCTAAAGGTTAAAAATGAATATAATAAATGTACTTCAAAGACCAAAGCTGTGCTTTAAAGTAGATTGAGGTGAGAGCAAGAAACTACCCATTAACTTTTTTTCTTTTTTACAGTGAGGTACCCAAATTCAGTACTTTATAGATTTTGTTGAATGACTGGTATCATATGACATGGTAAAGCAAGCATATTTTGGATATTGAATATATTTAAGTTCATATAATTTGTCAATAATAAAGCTAATGTATTTGAGATCATGATGATATACCTCTTATCATGAAAGGCAGTATATCTTCCTACTTTGACTTAATTCTCAGAAGGGTCACATGACTGAGAAGCAGTAGTACAGAACTCATGCCCACACAGTTCTGACTATCTCTTCCAAATGGAATGACTATGATTATGTATCTCAGTCATTGACTTGATAGGATTTAGAATCACCATAAAGCCAAATCTCTGGTCATGTCTGTGAGGGAGTTTCTACATTAAGTTAACTGAGTTAGGAAGAAACAGCCTATATGTAGGTAACACAATTCCATGCCCTGGGGTCCTGAATTGCATTAAAAAAAATTAGCTGATTACATTATTGTAATCACCATATCTCTGCCAGGGAAAAAAACACCTGATGAGAAACAGCTGATGAGAGGAAAGAGTTTCTTTTGACTTAAAGTTTGGCAGGGGAAGGATGGCAAAACAGAGTATGGGAAACACATTTTGCCACAACAGCAGCAGAAGCAGCAATAATGAGCTGACATAACACTGGTAAACTGGGGACTAATAAACTCCAAGGCATACTCCCTCCAGAAAGGCTCCACCTTCCAAATTGCCAACTGCTTGGGGTTAAGTATGCAAAACATAAGGCTGTGGGAACATCTTATTCAAACCAATGCACACATTGTTTTCTGCTCACTGATCATCCATGTAACATAGCCAGCTGCTTCATTTCTGGCCACTGTGCCTTCCCTACTATGATCACCTTGAACCCTAAAGTAAAATGAATATGTTTTCCTTCAGTTGTTTTTTTTGAAAGCAAAAATTTTATATGGACAAATCATGTGTTGGCACCATCCCCCTCCTCCATGCCTTCAGTCCACAGAGGGCTGTCTTCAGTGGGGTTACTGGTAATCCCTGTGGGATTATGAATTATGAGTTGTGACAGCAGCTTTCAGTCATTGTGTGGAGGCAGGGGACAATGTCTATTGGTACTCCTTCCCACCTTGTGGCTCTTACAATCTTTCTGCCCCCGCTTCTACTATGTTCCCTGAGCTATGGCAAGTGAAAGTGATAGTCAATGAGTAATTGCAACATACCAAGGCAAAAATCCAGAAGTTGATGAGAGCTGAACACTGAAGTAGGCTTGAGTTGCTATTTATCAGGTATTTTGTCACAACAATGAAAAAAATGATTACTATAGCAACTTATATGTCTAATTGTGCTTTCAGCTCAACCTTGAATGATTGTGGCTCTTCATAATTCCAGGCCCAGGATTTTGTCTGGAGAGGAACTTCTAAGACTTAGGGAATGTAAATGTCAAATAGTTTTAAAAAATGGTTGAACTAGTCTAATAGGGTATTATCATGGCCCCCCTCACACTTAGACTTTATTCATTAAAAAAATTAACAATTCTCATAGTCAATATTTTAATATTTTAATGTGATTTGCTTTTCAATTTTCTTATTTTTTATTAAGTTGAAATTTTGTATGGCTACATTGTATCTTGGTACCATCACTTCCCTCCTCTCTCCCCCTATTCCACTGAAGGCCCACCTCAGTTAGATTGGTGGTATTCACCATGGAGTTGTGGGTTTTAAGTTGTAAGAGGAGCAGTCAGGCATTATGGGAATGGGGGTGGGAGATACCTGTGGATATCCCCTTCCACTCTGACTCTTACATCTTTCAACCCCCTTTTCTTCAAATTCCCTGAGCCATGATAGGAGTGCTTTAGTCTACTTTAGTGTTGTGCTTTCAGCAGCTTCTGGACTTCTGTTTTGGCAAGTTTTGAGTATCCTTGGTGTCTATTTCCATTACCCTGATTCAGGTTATCAGGCCTGTCATAGAGGCAGCACTATTGCTCATCTATCCAATTCCTCTGTTTCGCTTGTGTCCTGGTTGATGTGCCAAGGGTGTGTTTTTTTCTCCTGCCAGGGAGTCAATCATCTTTTATCATCTTGTTGATAGATTCAATTGTTCTCAATTCTTGCTGTCTTCTGAAAAAGAAAAATGGATTCTTCAATGGAAAGTGAAATCACCATATATTAAAGGTGATAAGAATCCTTAATTTGGAGAGATTTTGGTAGGTGTAGCCTCTGTTTTGGCATAAATTAGTGGAGACTTCTCAATGGAGGCCATAATCTTGGTCTCCATAGGATTCTGACTTGGTTCCCAGTTCAAGCTGTGGGCTCCTTGTCACTGAGCAGATCTCTTAGTCAATCAGAAAGTCATTGGTCACCCTTCTAGGCTGAGTGTCACCATTTCAAATTTGTAGACATTTTGACAGGCTCATTCTTTTGCTTAAGATTCCCCTGCTTACTCACAGCATTGTTGGCCATTTTCCCCCAGTACACAGACTAACTATCTGAGAACTGGCTTCTTTCCAAATTCCAGGTGAATCTCTCATGTTCTGCCTCAACAGCATGTGATGTCTTCAGCAATAGGGTCTTATCTCTTACTTCATGTGGGTAATCAAGTGCTCTGACAGATACTTAGAATTGCAAGCCAGAGCCAAATGTGTTAGAGTTAGGTTTTATCCAACCCTCTTCAGGGCCCTTTTTACCAGATGAGACCAATGCATACCCATTGAGAGTTATAACTTTAGTCTACACTTCAGGAGGAGGGTTTCTATGGTACCAATTCATTTTGGATTTACTTTTGTAACTCCCCCCACACTCCCCTCCCCCTCCCCCAAAGCCTCTTGATGCTTTGAGCACTCTCCCTTTGTTCTTGTTGTTTAGAGTCTTAACTGTGATGTTCCCTGGAGAGTCTTCTTTCGTCCAATCTGTTTGGTGTTCTGTGAGTTTCTTGTATCTGGATGGCTCTGTCTTGTGAAAGGATTGGAAAGATTTCTTCATTAATTTTGTTGAATCTATTCTCTATGTCTTTGGCATAGAGATGATGGTATAACCATCATCTGGATGTTTGGTCCTTCTAGGGTATCCCACAGTTCCCTCATGTTCTGTTCACATGATTTTTTTGAACTTATCAATGTATTTGGACTCCTGAGCAATCTCTTCTGTCTTGTCTTCCAGATATGAGGTTATGCCCTCCACCTGATTACCTCTCTTAGTGAGTCTAGAGACCCTGTTGCAAGCTCTATTTGATTTGTGTTTTCTGTTGCTTGCTTTCTTTTGTGTGTGTGTGTGTGTGTGTGTGTGTGTGTAGTATACATCCCTGTGCTGATTTTCAAGTTCACATCATGATTTGATTTCCTTAATTCTTCTTGGATTTTATTTGATCATTTTTTTCATTGTGCTTAGTCAGCTGATTACTGAAATCCTCTAATTACTGACTCAGATTCAATTCATTTATCTTTCTTTTGAGGTCTCTCTGCATTTCCTCCATTAAGTTGAGCCTAGTGACAAAAGCTGTGTGCTGTATCAGATGATACTATTGCTTTTCATTTATGAAAATTTTTTCTGATGATTTGCTACCAGTTCAATGATTCACTTGTTCAGAGACACATAGCTTATTGTGGTTTAATTTGGGGATTCTATGTCTGTTGACTTCTCACTGGAGACTTCCGTTGTGGGACTAGACAATCTTGGTGGAGTTTCTTGAAGAAATAGGAATTTTCATTTAGAGCTGTTTTCTTAAGAGTCATTTATAATCAGTAATTTGACAAATTATGAATCTGCATTAAGTACCACCACTTGGTAAAGGAAGCTTCTATGAACAAGGCTGGGAGCAATACTAGTAAATGGGATATATGAGCATATTTTTTGAGCAATTGAACAACTAATTCCCCTACTTCTACCTAACAAGTTCTGTGATTATATGGATGGACTACTATGTCCTAGAACAAATATTTTTACAAGCAGCTTAGCAACATTTCCATTTAATAAAACACTAGTATGGGTTCCTTATTACTCAGGGGGCTATTACACACCAGTTCCCTGGAGGCATCCAAGCAACTGTGGAGCAAGAACTTGAGTAGCTGTGATTGCTATGGAAAAAAACACCCAGGAGGCAACATCAGAGGACGGCTCATTTATTGTCTGGGAAATGGGTAATATGTATTTGTGAAAGAGCAGGTCATAAGGGGATTGGTTAGTACAAAAGTCCTGCAAATGCCTAACTAGCATGTAGTGACATCACGGGTGAGCAGGAAAGGGACATAAGGTCTAAGTAGCAGCAGGAAAAGGTATAGGGTACAAGTAGTAGGGGGATTGGCTGTGTGAAGGCTGCTGGCTGATACCTCATTAACATATAGGAACATGCTAGACAAGTGATAAGAGTTCACAAAGCTCTGGAGAAAACAAAACCTAAGTCTTATCAAGACATCTATGTGTCCCAGACTGGGGAAATGAGCAGACTCACTTCTGCTGGCCTTGGGACCTGGGGTTATTGGGGTCCAGGCTCGCTGCATACTTGGAGAGGGAGTGGCCCCACTCATGCTGGCCTTGGGACCCAAAGTTATCAGGGTTCAGGCCAGCTGTTATGTCTTGCGGCACCAGGCCCTTAGCTATGCTTGGCAACTCAGGGCTGCTTTAACACTCAGTGGCCAAGGGCCTTTACCTGTGTCTGACAACTCCTCCTTTGTTTTTTATACTGGGGCAGAATCATCACATTGAGTGAGCTCACTATAGTCTATCATAGGTCTCAACAGATCTAGATGCTGTACAAGAACCTGATTGGTAGCAATCTTAACAGTATTAGCTATTTGTTGTTTGAAAAATTTCATGAAGTAGGGGGCTACAAGTAACAAGGCTCCTACAGCAAGGAGCAGGCCAAGTAAAGGGAGAAGCCAACTGAGTAAGGGGTTAGAGAAACAGGTGGTGAGGTCCTCAGGCTTTTAGCAGTCAAGTAGCTTCCGGTAGAGTTTTTTTGGGGTCTTATCATTTTGTTCAGCAACATTTAATTCATTGCCAAAAAAAAAAAAAAAAAAAATCTTCTTCCAAGACCACACATGTCCCCCTATATTCATCAGTAATGAGATCTAAGGCTTGACAATTTTGGAGTACCACACCTACGAGAGAGTTCAATTGTCTCTGGAGACATTCAAGGATGTTGGTAGTAGACATCATGGCCTGTTCAAGCTTGTCTTGGAAGTTCCCTGTGAGGTGATTAGTTTGGACAAGAGCAGATCCTGCAGCACTGGAGGAACCCAGGAACAGTGTCACACCAAGGCTCACCAGTAGGAGTGGTGTGGGTGGAGCTTGTAGACCACTTCTCCCTTGCAGATGCACCTATGGAACAATCAAGACTGGGGAACAATAAGCGGGAGAAGAAACATTTATGCATGGGGTGGTTATCCCTTTGCACCATAGGAGAGTGGGGTGTTTTGACACAAGTCACCTTTGTTATGGAAATATTGAGGAAGCATTCAGCTCTGGTGGACTTAGAGAAAGACAGACAAAGGAGCATACCTTGACTGGCACAAACAAGGGTGAGCCAGGGACTTGGTGCATATGATTGCAGCAATGCAGGCTGGTGGTGATCTAGGCCCTCCAAGGGGGTGAGGAATTTTTCTTTCTAGGTTCATTTGTTCTTAATATGAAGTCAGAGAGGCTTTCCTCTGGCTTTTGGCCTCACTCCCAGGAAGGGTCCTGACTGTGGAAAAACACTTCCTTGGAACTGGGCAAGAAATAAGAAATAAGAAAAAAACTTTCCTGTCCCTTTTACCTTCAGCTGTCCAGTCACCTTAACTCCATTCCCCTTTATTTTTACCTCTCACGAGAAAACATTCTAACTACTGTTAGAGCACAAAGGGGTGATGAAGTCAGATCTATAACTATTTCCTGCTGAATGGGGCATGAAGCTGTGCCAGTTAGAGTCTCTCCTAGATAGTGGAACTACCCTGGAAGTGTATTGATGGAGTATAGGAAGATAGACTTGGAAGAGAATGTTGGAGAGAAAGAATAAAAGTAAGGAGTTAATGAGAAGTGAGTGCACACCAAACTAGTCGACTTCAGGGTTATCCTTCTTGTGGATTTCTAGGCCTTGAGAAGTATTTGAGGGAACCCAGATAGATGGAGGTGGATTGTCTGGGACCAACTGAGCATAAGCTGGCTGAGATTTTCTTCCAGAACTGTTCATAAAATGGTGTGGTAGTGTTTGACATAGCCTGAATCTGTTTCCATATGTTGTGTAAAACAGATGAGTTTTCAGCAACATTTAACCTTGATACTAGCCTTCCAGAGTGTACCTTTTTAAAATCATCCTGGGGCTAGCCAGGGCCAAAGTTTGGTGCCATAGAGCACTGGGTGCTATTAAAGACTGTACAAATACATTTTTGGTCTCACAACTTGCTGAAGGATGCCCTGGCACAAATTAGAAGAGATTCACCATTGTTCCCAGTAGAAGGAAGTCTTTTGAATTAAGCTCCCTTTAGTAAGAGTCATCTATGTATGTTCTATATTTGAAAATAATCCTTTTGACATTTATGGTTGTTTTTCCTTATTATAGAATTAGAGATGGGGACAACAACATGTCTTAAGGTCTTGTTTGTTTCCCTTCTTGGAAAACTCTTGTATTACTTAACAGGCCATTCATGTATTTGAGGTGTCTATCTTTAGTTATACATTTCTCTCTGAGTGTTTAAGTCCAAGCAGATAGCCAAAATTTAATCAAAAATTAATTTTTGAGGTCACTAATGGCTCTCCACATGAGCCTTTGGGATCCAAGAGTAGGCCTATAACTTACTGATGTTTTCTGTCTGTTAGGAGGAGTCAGGACTGTGCTGGCCAAATAGTTTTCCCTTCTTTGGGAAGCCAGGAGAACTGATTGCTCCTCAGTTGTGACTCTCTTGATTCAGACTGTACGCCAATTTTTTGTTTGGGTCTCCATATCCTCCCTAATCAAGAAGATGGGTGACTTACAAGGGGGCCAGTGTAGATGTGTCTCATCATCTCCAGTGGCCTCATGACCTGGGATCACAGGCCAAAATATTGGCCTTTTTGCTCCCATAATTGCAATTGGCTTTGGCTTCTACAAAGATTATTAATCACTTAAAAAGGAGGTATACCAACCTGGATATAGAGAAGATTTGATTACCAAAATAGATTTAGTTCAATAATGGCACAAGAGCTTCTTAAAATCATTTTGTCCAACCTTTTAAAATTTTGTTGTCTTGTGGCAGCATGCCATATCCGAGGCAGAGAAAGCAGGAATATAGCCTTTAAATATCTAATAGTTATAAATACAGGCAGAACTTGTTACCAGTCTTGAAAATAATACAAATTTCACCAATTAATTTAACATAGAAATTTCCCAAAAAAAGGACAAGTAAGACAGTATAAAGTCTTAGCACCTGTGTTTCAAAACATCTTTGGCTAGTTTAGATACTTGTGTGGGTACTAAGTACCCAGGGAACATTGGAGACAGAACCCCAAAGAGTTTGAAATTATTTCTCACAGATGAGGACCACTGTTTGAGCATGAAGCTGTACTGTAAAGTAGGAAATATATGTCTTAAGAGTTAATTTGGGGGATGAAGGGATGGCTTAGTGGTTAAGGCATTTGCCTGCAAAGCCAAAGGACCTAGGTTCTATTCCCCAGGACCCATCTTAGCCAGATACACAAGGGGGTGCATGTGTCTGGAATTCATTTGCAGTGGCTTGAGGCCATAGCAGACCCATTCCTCCTCTCTCTCTCCCTTTCTCTTTCTGTCCTTCTTTCTCTGTCAAATAAATAATATTTTGAAAAGAGTTAATTTTGTTACAAGCACTGGACTTGAGATGTCAGAAATGAGACAATCGCTTTACATACAATAGAGCAGAAACTGGTCTTTGTTGAACCAAAACAGCTAAGCTCTAATACAAACCTTGAAAAATCTGTTTTGAAAGAAAAAAACAAACAAACAAACAACAACACCAAAAAAAAACACTATTTGACAACCAATGATTTTAGTTTAGTCTTAATACCCATTGATTTTATGTTCCATCGGAATTTTTATTAACGTAAAAAAAAATATGTCTTACTCATGACTTAAAATTGATAAAGCTTAAGGGAGCTATCCCAACATATTTTACCTAACAGGAGCATAAAGGTTATAGTGACTGAAATTAAGCCACTTAAACCTAAGTGATTAAACCTAGTGATGCCTGTTCAATAGAATTAGAATAAAACAGAAGGTACCTTGAAAGTCACAAAGTCTTTAGGCATGAGTACCTCATCTATGGTATTTATACAAGAACCTTTATCCTAAGACTCAGTTTCTCCAATATTTAAAACGTTGATGAATAGAGGAACCTAACTTACTTTAAGAGAGTATTAAAGCCAGTTTTTATAACCCTTAAACCATAACAAATTAGCATCAGTGAGCTGTTAATGAGTGAGGCCTTAACCATAAGACTCTGTTTCTCTGATTAAAATCTTGGCATCAGGTGAACATATTTTAGATTTTAGCCAATTTAATGCACTTCTATGTGCCATATGTTTTTACCTTGATATTCACTTTAGGTAAGTCTGATACTTGTTTTATGTAAGGAGTTTATAACTTGACCAAATACCTTGACTTGGTTTACTGATTTGACCTCTTTATCTAGTGAGAAATTTCATCTAACAGATGTGACATTAGGTGTTCAAAAGAGAGGAATTCTAAAGAGAACCAGAGTCATATGCTGTTTGTCATTCCCTTTCCCTTGTCAGAGGCAATTGGTCATTTCATCTCTGGACAGGATCTGGGGAACACATGGCTTAAACTTCCATGGAATCTGAGATAAGGGTCCCTTTCTGCAGAGTCCAACTTGCTGTGACTTTAAGTAGCATATAACAGTAAGGAAGAGGAAGAGGAAGAGGAAAAGGAAAAGGAAATATCAGATAAGAGAGCTAAGGATCCGACATTCCTTGTGTTACTATGAAGTTGTTTGATTTTTTTAAAATTTTTTGTTGTTGATCATTTTTATTTATTGAGAGTGACAGAGAGAGAGAGAGAGAGAGAGAGAGAGAGAGGGAGGGAGGGAGGGAGGGAGGGAGGGAGGGAGGGAGGGAGGGAGATAGGTGGGGGGGGCACGCCAGGGCTTCTAGCCACTGCAAACGAACTCCAGATGTGTGCGCCCCCTTGTGCATCTGGCTAACATGGGTCCTGGGGAATCGAGCCTCAAACTGGTGTCCTTAGGCTTCACAGGCAAGCGCTTAACTGCTAAGCCATCTCTCCAGCCCAAGTTGTTTGATTTTTACTTAAGAAATTTATTTGACATCTTTGTAATACACAAGCTGATAGGGTCTTGTCTATGTCTAAACCTGCAAAGAATGTGAATTACACCTGTGCTTATGATTTTATGAGCTATCTAGCATAGAACATCACCTGTGTCCAACGTAAGCTGAATTTAGATTAAGTCTACATCCCTATATACAACTTTTAGACCATCCTTTAGGGTCTGTAAACAGTTGAAAAATCTTTAACATTAGGCATAGTGCTTAGGTAACCTGAAAATTAGCTTTCTGTTCTTTATAAAGAGAAATTAATTTTAGGCAATTATTTTTAGATCTACTATATCTTTCCTACATACTCTCACCTTCATCCACTTACTTTAACATTCTGATCTAAGTTCCACTCAAAATGCATTTAATAAGCATTCTATACCTAACATTGAAAAATTCCTGCCCAGTTCCTTCAATCAGCTAATCTCGCCCAATAATTAACCATCTTTCTTATAATAATAATGAATTTAGATCCTTATCCTACCTGTTCAGGTGACAGTGGTGGGTCCCTGGTTAAAGTGGGCCACAGGAGGTCACAGCTGGCCTTAGGATCTCAAGGCTGGCAGGAGTGGGGCCACAACCTCTTCAAGGATGCAGTGAGCCTGCACCCCAATAACCTCAGGCCTTGAGGCTGGCAGGAGTGAGGCTGCTCCCTTCCACCAGCCTAAGACACCTATATACCTTTCATCTTTTCTCTAGACATTTCAGTTTCAGTTCTGGAGTTGCTTGTTGTTTATGGTGGGATAAGGATCTAAATTCATTATTACAATAGATATATAGTTTCCCTACAGCTATTGGCTTAAGATGCTGTTTTTTCCCAAGTATGTATTTTTTGGCATTTCAAAATCATGCAGTTTAGTTATGTGGACTTATATGTAGTTCTTCTATACTATCAATTAATATATTTATCTATGTTTGTCACAATCCAATGTCTTTCTGGTTAATGCACTTGTCCCACAAGCATGAAGACCTTTGTTCAGATCCACAGAACTCACATGAAACCAGTTAAAATAGAGTTTGCCTATAATCCTATAGCACCTGTGGAAAGATGGGCAGTTGAGACAGAAGACTCTGGAAGCTTCTAGGCCAGCCACCTGGTTCATGTAGCTACATAAAACACAGGAATTCTTCCACAAGCAAGGGATAAGAGGAGGAGATGATTGACAGCTACCTTTGTCCTCTGACTCTGACTTGAACAACTGAACAAGGGCATGCACCTCCTATCCTTTGCCCCCTCCTTTCTCCCTCTCTCTCTCTCTCTTTCTCTGTCTCTGTCTCTCTCACACACAGAGAGATAAAAATAAACTAATGAAGATAATAAATGAAGTAACAAAGCAAACAGAAGTGATTACAACAGAGGTTCAGTTCTTTCTTTTTAAATTTTCATTTAATCCTTTATTCTCATAGTTATTCCAGTATTGTCTTATACATTTTTTGGAATTTTTATTAAGTAAACTTTTCTTTTAACTTATAAATTTCATTTGCATATGTTATAGTCTTGTGTCCCCCTCATTCTGGGTCTTCATTACCCTGAGGGTCCACTTCAGTAGGGTCCCTAGTTCACTGTGGGGTAATGAGTGTCTTTGTTAGTTTCTGGCAGTGGGGATGATGTGCTTTACAGCATTTCTACACACCCCATGGCTCTCATAACCTTCCCTCATTCTTTTTTACAATAGTCATTGACCCTTGGCGATGTTAGCAGATTATTTTAGTATTGTGTTCACTGTAGCCTCTGTATGTTTGTTACCATGTGTTTCATTTCATATCAATGTTTGTTACTGTCTCCTTGGAGGTGGTTTTAAGGCTAGCATTGGGAGCAGTTATTCATGTTTCTGCTTTCTCTGAGGTTTCTCCTGGCCCCTGGTAAATGTACTAGAGGCAGTGTGTCTTGTGGTGAGCAGGCTGCTGTCTTTTTTGTTGAATTTGATGCATGTTTGCTATCCCCTGTGATCTATCATCTGTAAAATAAAACAGATTCCTCAACCAAGTGGTGAGCACCTTTGATTAAGGGAGGTGTGCTTGTAACTTTCAGGGAAAATTTGTTGAGGATAGTTGCTCAACTTGTCTGGGTAACAATGGGGGCTTTTCTCTAGCGTTTGTGAGTGTCCTACCTATAGGGCACCGGCTTGATTCCCAGTAACAAATATGAGCACTTTCCCAGTGAGCAGGCCTTATATGCATTTAAAGGGCAGTTGGTTACCCCCAAGGGTTATGTGTGCCACCATTGCATAACTATATGTTTCTTGTCCATCTAATGGGATGTGTTGTTTGCTGGGCTTCCCACTTATTTGTGTTGGTGACTGTCATCATATAGTAGCTGCCATAGCACTTTCCAGTGTTATGAGCACTTATCAAGAGAAGATCAGCTTTCCTCTTGGTTCCCACATGTTCTTTCAGTGTCCTGGGATGGCAGCCTATGGTGTCTTCAACAATAGGGTCTTACCTTTCAGCTTTGTGGGGTAACCAGTGCTTGCAAGAACAGACATTTTTCTAGGGACCTCATGAATCTCTCTGGCAAACTGCTCACTGTAGGAGATTATCCAGTTGTGGTCCTGAGATTCCCAAGCCATTCTATGGTTTTAGGATTCAGCTTTCTCTACCTTCTACTTGACATATATGTCAAATTCCATATATCTGTGAGTTTCATATTAGATTTGGTAAAAGAGAAAAATCACAGCCTTTAGGAATGTCAAACCCTCTAGAAATAAGACTATGGTTTATTTATTTTACTTTGGTTTGAGTGTTCATTATCATATTATTACTCAGTAATTATAAATGAAATGAAAATTATTGAGTATTTTTAGATCTTTAAGGAAAAACAAAATGTTAATCTAACAAAGTAGACTATAGAACAAACAGTTTAAAATGCAGTTGGTTCCTAGAAAATAAATAAAATATGAGTAAAATATCTTTTTAAGTGTTTTTACATTGTTGAATTATACTTAGAAAAATAAAAATAAATGCAGCATCGTATGGAAGAAATTAAAGGCAATGCTATAATACATACCATGTAAGATTCTTTACCACTTAAATATTTTATCTATAAATGCTATCACTTTATTTTATAATTATGTAAAGCCTTGGCTAGAATTTTCATAATGATACATCTTAAAAGATGATAACCAATTATCATTTCATAGGAAATGAATCAGACATATACTATTCTGTTTTTCTTAGAGGGTTAGAAAGTCAATCCATCTGTTAGGATTTATAGCATTTTTAACTAAAGATCAGTAGTTAATATGTTGGTCAGTAACATATGTATGTCCCAAAAGGAAAATTTAATTAAAATTAATTTCCTGAATGTGAAGGCCAATGAAGGAATAAAAAAAAAAACTTGCATTCTCAATAGTAATTATTACTAAGTGATTATTATTAGCAACTTTTTATTTCTTAACCATGGAAGTCAAGAGATCTTGTTTTGCACTATAATGAAAATAGCACAGTTGCCCAGAAACTGAAGTTCTGTGTTAGCACACAGGTCTGGACATGGTTTAGCAAGCAGGTTAAATTTTCTCTGTGGTATGATACATAGTTCTGTCTAGTCCCAGTGGTGAATTAACAATGGAAGCTGACACATCTCCTGGGTTTCAATTCTTTAGGAAGTATTTTCGATGGGAATAAGATCCTATGATTTTAGTGCCATAATACACATCTGCCAAAAGGGTTTATGACATTTTTAAAAAGATAGATATTAACTGTTTGATCAGAAGGTGAAACTGCATTTCTATCACAGAAATGCCTTTTATATTCCCTATAGGCTAAAAGAAATAGTGACATTTTGCATTAACAGTACCTGTCTTGATTAAAAGACGATAGCTTTACATGATTTTAACCCTTCTATCTTCTCAGGGGTATAGTTTATCTCTTTAAAAAGATGGCATTATTTTTTCTTGCTATGAAGCCTTTTAAAAATAACCTTTTACCCTTTCATTCATGTGTCTACAAAATGAAAATAATCCCCTGTTACTCATCTTTGAATTTTTTGCATTTATTCTGTCAGAAGAATGCTTGCATACTAATAGAAATGATGGCTTTTGTGTTTTCAATAGCTAATCATGTAATTATGACTTGCTTAGACACTGTTCGGTCTATTTGAATGAGAGAGATCATGAGTTCAATAAGTTTTAAGCAGTTTCTCTTGTTAAACTTACAGTGTGATGTAAGAGGAGGAAGACACACCTACCTCTCACTCCATAGGAACTAGACTTACTGTTGCTCCCAAAATATGTCAGAATCCACTCTCCACATGAGAACTTCCTGTAGCTTACATTGATGAACTTCATTCTAGATGGTGCATCCTGCAACTGACAGGGAAGGAGAGGAGAAATAGAGGGGAAGTTTTATGCTTTTCAAGACAAGTTTGTTTACTGGTCATTAAGCAAAACAAAGTTGTTTAAAAGTGATGGGATACTGGCTTTTTGGTCAAATGTTACTGAGAGTTTGACTTCTATTAGAGAATATCTAAAATAATGGAATTAGTATTTCCTTTTATTTTTCTGTGTGTGTGCATGCATGTGTGTGTGTGTGTGTGTGTGTGTGTGTCTGTGTGTGTGTGTGCATACACATCCATACGTGCATCTTGTCCTTTGAAATGAATGGTTCTGTCTGGGTTTAGATGAATGTCTGGGGAATTGAACCCAGGCCAGAGGGATTTGCAATCAAGCTCCTATAGCCACTGTGCCTCTTCCCAGCCACCAGAATTAATCTTTTTTCTTGCATGCAATTATCTAAGTTGTAGGGCTAAACAACTTGTGAAAAGGACAAAAATGTTTGAGGTAACTGATAGTCTAAAGAAATGTAATTCTTCCTTGCTTTCTATATCTTTTACTATATAAGAATATAATTCTTCATTATCTACTTTATTTCATGTCACTTAACTAAAGTAAGCAGTGTAAGGCAGTTGTTGTAATGATGCCATATGTGTTTGTATTCATTCAAAATATTTTATTCATTTAATTATTCATTTATTTGAAAGGGTCAGCAAGAGAGAAATACAGAGGAGGGAAAGAGAAAGTGAGGGAAACAGAGATAAGGAGAGAGAAAGAACAGGCATATCAGGTCCTCCTGCCACTGCAAATAAATTCTAAACACATGTGCCACTTTGCATGTCTGGCTTTATGTGGGTACTGGGGACTGAACCCAGGCCATTGGGCTTTTTGCAAAGAAGTGCCTTAAAGGCTGAGCCATTTTTCAAGCACGCATTCATTACTTTTGACGTTAACATATTTTTATAAAATTTATTTCTTACTCTTAAACATTGGTCAGTGACACTGTTGTAGGTTTTTTTTTTCCCCCCCAGTTAGGCAAAAGCTTGTTTTAAGTTTCCATCAGCTTACATATTCCTTAAATGAATAAAATGTGATCTTCCCATTTGGCAGTTAAAATTTGGCCTAGACTTCTTGACCTAAAATTTTGTGTGTGTTTTCAGACACCAGCTGTATTGATTGTCTGCTACCAGATTTTTTTTATTACCAATAGCTTTGCATTATTTATTATAATTTTTCAAGACTATATAGTGACTATTATAACCACTTTGTACCAGTGATGATGAAGGTATTTGGAGAATGTCTCCATATATTATAGACTCATCAATATTTTTCAGGATGTTCAAGGAGATATTTTTAGTGATGAAAACTAAGTCAATCTTGGTAAAAAATCAAACAAAATCCATCTGCACAGCACACTCGTTTCCTTTGAGAAGCACTTGCCATGGGCTTTGTTTGCAGATTCTGTTGTACAAAAGCCTTGTTTGCATGGGATATTTTGCTCCACTTTATTAATTTTGGCAATAATATTGCTATCTGAAGTGTCTTCCAGATGTCTAGTTGCTTTCAGCCTCTCTCTTTAATTAGAAATATAAAAAATCCAATGAATAAAAATTAAAACCAAATAATGATTAAACTCTCCTTTCTTGCCCTGGGACATTTTTGTCAATTATACAAAATCAATAAAAATTCAAAGCTCTTAAGGTTATTTTTCAAATTGAAAAAATATTTTGCCCCTGTAATATTTTATTGTTAATGAAGTGACAAATCAGAGACATATGAATGTGCCTGCAGAGCTAATACTGCATGGGAGTGGTTAAATTAGTGGTCAAGCCAAAGAACAAAAAGTAATTTAATATTTCCTTAATGGAAAGAATCAAACTAAAGGATCAAAATTTAATAAAGCAAGAGACATTCTTTTGAGGCTACATATTTTTAAATGAATATTTTAATTAATAGATGCTATCAATATTATTTCAAATATCAAAGCAACTTAATATATTTCTTTACACAAGTATTTATTTTCTTGTTTAGAAATTTTACTTTATTAAAATCTGTTTAATTCAATATGCAGTTAATGGTTGCCCGAGATTAGTAATTATACTGATAACTGAGAAGACCAAAGGAGTAATGCACTTGCTGTCTTCAAGAAGTTTATAGCTACAGCTTTCAAAATCCAGTCAAATGAGACTTTAATCAAGAAGTTTCCAGCAAAGGGATTTGTTGGTACAGTGTGGTCAAAAGGAAAGAGCTGAGAAGCCAAGCAAGAGATGTAACTCAGTGGTGGAATTATTTCCTATCTATTTGATGCCCAAGATTTCATCTCTAATGCCACAAAATTAAATATATAAAAAAGTATTTGGGGCTGGAGAGATGGCTTAACACTTAAGGTTAATGCCTATGAAGCCCATGGACCCAAGTTTGATTCTCCATCTCCTATGTAAGCCATGGTGCACTCATTCTCACTCACTCTCTACCTCTCTTCCACTCTCTCTGTTTCTAATAAATAAATAAATAATCTTTTAAAAAGAGTATATGAGGCTATAAGATTATAAAAGAAAGGTTCTGAATGAATATTTATTAGAGAGACTCTGAAATGGATTGCTTTTAGGGGAGACATTTGACAGTTCAGGGTTATTATGCCCTAGGAGATAACAGTAAAATACAGAAGTCAGACACACAGAGGCTTGGGGGAGGTTCCTCATTGTAAGAACGTGGCTTAGCTGAGACTGGGCTAACTACCAAGGAGATACTAAATAGGACAGTAAAGTTATTTTCAAATGGCAATAGGGGCCTGAAATTGCTTTCTCACTCAGCTTTGGGCACAGTTAAGGGCACCCAGCCTTCTTTTCCCCTGGCTGTCATTGGTGGTAGGTCAGAAACATTTTAGCTGTCAACTTGCTTGTTAGAAAAAGAAACTTTTGAACATGGGAAATGGCTACATTTCTTCTGAGTGGCATCATCTGAGTTTTCACAGACAAGACAAGGATTAGTGAAAACCAAAACCTCCTCCCCACAACAGGGACTCAGCAGCACAGAAGCAAGACAATGGAGGTGGATATGATCCTGAAGGAGAGTCAAAAGAGAATCAGCAATTATCACATTGTAACCTGAGCAGAAAATAACTGGAACTTTCTTTCTTTTTTTTTTTGGTGGGGGGGAGTTTTCAGTGATCTTGCTTAGTAGTCCATACCTACCAAGAAAACAGTTGATTGTAAAAAATGTTGTCAACTGCAATTTCCTGTGGTACAAAGCAGACATGGTAAGGACAGCCAGTCTGACTGAAATACTGTGTGAGCTCCATCTTTGCTGAGATATCCTATCTCTCACCAAAAGAATGTTAGAGGAGGATAGAGGGGTTACAGAGGGTGTCTTCTTCTGGCTATGATTACGTATGGGAAATACTCACCTGTATGGATGTGTACATGAGCATGTGCATGCACACACATAAACACAACATAATGTGCATGTGAACACATCTCATATAACACACATCACATAAAAATAAATAAAAGATGGTTTGTACCATGTATCTTTTCCATTACTGCAAGAAGATATCTGAAAACAACTTAAGGCTGATGAGTGTATTTTAGCTTATAATTCAAGCTGACAGTCATGGTGGGGACCTCTTGGCAGCAGAGCCTGCAGCAGCTGGTCACATTGCATCCAATGAGAGATGAATGGTGTACTAGTCAGCTTCATATTGCTGACAGAAATCACCCAAGCAAGAGGAGTGCTGGGAGGAAAGGGTTTATTTTGACTTATAGACTTGAGGGGAAGCTCCATGATGGCAGGGGAAAATGATGGCATGAGAAGAGGGTAGACATCGCCTCCTGGCCAACATCAGGTGGACAACAGAAGAAGAAGAGTGTGCCAGATACTGGTGAGGGGAGGGGAGACTGGTTATAACATCCATAAGCCTGCTCCCAACAATGCAACACCCCCCAGAAATATCCAATTACCAAACTGTCACCAGATGGAAACTTAGCATTCAGAACACATAAATGTATGCAGGACACCTGAAGTAAACCACCACAATTGTTAATGCTCAGTTGTCTCCTCTGTAGTTTGACTATAACTCTATCATATGGAAAGGTGTCATGCATACTTAATTAGAGTGGATCTTCCCACCTCAAATAACCTAATCTAGGAAATCCCTACTTCAATTCTCAGAAATGTGCTTCTGTAATAACTCGTTTCTTCTTGAGTTGAAAACTAGTGATTGGGCTGGAGAGATGGCTTAGTGGTTAAGCGCTTGCCTGTGAAGCCTAAGGACCCCGGTTCGAGGCTCGGTTCCCCAGGTCCCACGTTAGCCAGATGCACAAGGGGGCGCACGCATCTGGAGTTCGTTTGCAGAGGCTGGAAGCCCTGGTGCGCCCATTCTCTCTCTCCCTCTATCTGTCTTTCTCTCTGTGTCTGTCACTCTCAAATAAATAAATAAATAAAATTTAAAAAAAAAGAAAGAAAACTAGTGATTAACCATCACAAGTCCACCCTTGTGAACTTGAAAGTCAAACATGTTATTTTAAATTATAAAATCTACCCAGACAAGGTGGCACATGCCTTTAATAACAGCAGTTGGGAGGCAGAGGTAGATGGATCTCCATGAGTTTGAGGCCTCCCTGAGACTATATAGTGAATTACAGGTCAGCCTTTGCTAGAGTGAGAACCTACTTCAAATAGCCAAAATCAATAAATAAATTATACAATCTGACCCCTTGTGCCAATAGACTCATGACTAACTCATAATGCAAAATGCATTTAGTCCCACTCCAAAAGAGCCCATAGTCTTTAAGAGTCCTAACACTGTTCTAAAGTAGAGTCACTTCTGAGACAAAATTCCAAGATGCAATGGCACAAGGTAAACATTTCCATCATAATAAGAGTTGTTAAGGCATTGCAAAAGTCCAAAGAAAGAGCATAACCAAGAAGGAAAAACCCTAAATCTGTAGCCCCATGTCTGAATTTGTGATGAGTGATAGTGTCATCTGTACTCCAAAGGACTTGGGTAGACTAACATCTCTATGTCTAAGCTTGTAGCAAACATAGCCTCTCTCTTGGACAGGCTTCACTCCAAGCCTAGAGTTTTTCTTGGTATATGTCCCTTTATCCTGGAGTTTCCAGTGTAAATAATTTTTATCTTGACCACTTCATGAAATGGCCTCTCCAGGCCTCCTTCCAGGATTTTTTACTATGGCATATATTTTGTGACCTCAGTAATACTATGGAGAAAGACTCTGTGACCACCTCAAACTTTCATCTTTCATGTTTCCAAAGTCAGCATTACATGAATGATGCTGGATGTTCTGCTCCCTATTTGGAATACAGCCTTCCCCTCTTAAAGCCCAGCACTAGAAGTCTCTCAGTGTCTAGGTTGCCAAGTCTTCTGTGCAGTTATTTTGAGCATATGTTCTCTTCTGGTTTCTTCTTTCAGGCTTTCTCTTTCAATAAATTTTCATTCTCACAAGTTAGACCCTTGAGTGAGGGGGTTAGGTCTGAAGAAAATAAAGTTTGTTATAATTACTTTCACACTGTTGGGCAAAGCACCAACCTGAAGCACTTATGGGATAGAAGAATTAATTTTGGCTTACAAATATGAGGGGAAGCTTCATGCTGACAAGGGGAAAAATGTGACATGAGCACATGGTGGACATTACTTCCATCATAACAGGTGAAAAACAGAAGCAAGAGAGTGAATCCTGCTCTAGCAAAGGAGTGCTGGCTATAACATCCCAAAGCTTGCTGCCAACAACACACCTTCTCCATCCAGCAAAGATCCACATTCCAAATTAACATCAACTGAGAACAAAACATTAAATATGCAGTAGTATATTCAAACCATCACAAGATTCTATAGTCACAGTGCAGAGCACAAAATTCCTCTTTCTCAGCATGTTCCTTATGGGAATCTTGGAGCTTGATCATATTTCTTTCCTTGCCAAGCTTCACGTTTTCACATCTTTATCTAACATTTGGTGTTCTCTCACACTATGGTCTGAATAAGATCAAATAGCAATAGCCTGAGTGCAGTTCTGCCTTGAAGTTTTATCTTCCCAGCAAATTAATCCATTACCTTCAAATTCAACCACACACAACTCCTCAAGACATGGATAAAACACACCAACATTCTGTTCTTCAGTACCACACAGATGACTCCAGCTCAAGATCTAATAGAGCCCATGTTCTCCTCTGAATCTTCATGGTCCAGACCGCCATTATCCACATTGACTTTCATGTTCTTGCCCTCCATGCTTCCACTAGGATGGTCCATAAATGTGCTTACAGTAATCAAGGACTTTTACTAGGCCAGAATTCAAAACTCTTACATTCCTTCTACAAACCTGTTCCAATTGTTTATGAACCACATAATAAGATTTATCACAGCAAAGTCACTATTTCTGAATGACCATTGTCTATGCTAATCACCTTTCTTCTTGCTGCAATAAAATACCTCACAAAATAACCTTAAATAAGGAAGGTTTTAGTTTAATTTAGTTTTGTTTTTGTTGTTGTTGACTTACAGTTTAAAGGAGCACTCTGTCACTACAAAGAATGCATGGCTACATAAATGTAAGGCATGTGGTCACATTTCAGCATTTGATCTGCAGTCATGAAGCAAAGAGTAGTAAATATTGCTTTCTCATGTTTTTTTTTTTTCTTTTTATTTTGGAGCTATATAGCCCATAGAGCAGTGGCCCTCATAATTAAGGTGGATCACCCAACCTCAATTAACATAATCTATAAAATTCCTCACAGACATTCACTGGAATTTGTTTCCAATATGATTCTATATCTTGTCTAGTTAACAATCAAAGACTAACTGTCCAATAGTTCATTTTAAAAGGTGGTTTGAGTAAGATCTGCAAATAAAAAACATATTTACTTTTTTTTTAATTTTTATTAACATTTCCCATGATTATAAAATATATCCCATGGTAATTCCCTCCCTCCCCCCCACACACTTTCCCATTTGAAATTCCATTCTCCATCATATTACCTCCCCATTACAATCATTGTAATTACATATATACAATATCAACCTGTTAAGTATCCTCCTCCCTTCCTTTCTCTACCCTTTATGTCTCCTTTTTACCTTACTGGCCTCTACTACTAAGTATTTTTATTCTCACGCAGAAGCCCAGTCATCTGTAGCTAGGATCCACATATGAGAGAGAACATGTGGCGCTTGGCTTTCTGGGCCTGGGTTACCTCACTTAGTATAATACTTTCCAGGTCCATCCATTTTTCTGCGAATTTCATAAATTCATTTTTCTTTACCGCTGAGTAGAACTCCATTGTATAAATGTGCCACATCTTCATTATCCACTCATCTGTTGAGGGACATCTAGGCTGGTTCCATTTCCCAGCTATTATAAATTGAGCAGCAATAAACATGGTTGAGCATGTACTTCTAAGGAAATGAGTCCTTTGGATATATGCCTAAGAGTGCTATAGCTGGCTCATATGGTACATCAATCTTTAGCTGTTTTAGGAACCTCCACACTGTTTTCCACAATGGCTGGACCAGATTGCATTCCCACCAGCAGTGTAGAAGGGTTCCTTTTTTTCCACATCCCCGCCAACATTTATGATCATTTGTTTTCATGATGGTGGCCAATCTGACAGGAGTGAGATGGAATCTCAATGTAGTTTTAATCTGCATTTCCCTGATGACTAGTGATGTAGAACATTTTTTAGATGCTTATATGCCATTCGTAATAAAATAAAATAAAAGAATGAACAAAAAAAATTAAAAAAAGAAAAAAATATTAAAAAGAAACAAAACCAGGGACTGGAGAGTTAAAAAAAAAAAAAACATATTTACAATAAATGGTGTAGACTAAATGGCAAATGCAAACTTAGCAGGTGTGAAACTACCACAGAGGGCCACCCCATTTCTTGTCCCTGAATGCTTGAAGGAAATGCTTAACTAACATTGAGGCCAAGAAAATATAAAGAAGACAAAAGCCACACAACCTAAGGAAGAATCAGAGTTCTTCTAAACAAAATAACTGATGGAAAAATTAACTGAAAAGAATATAAATACATTTCATCATATTCATATGCAAAAATGATTGAAAATGTGGTGGGAAAAGTTGAATCAAGATAGTTTATTATTTGTGGCCTTTATCTGGGAAGCAATGTTAAGTTATCAAAAATTTATATGGAGCCAGGTGTGGTGGCACATGCCTTTAATCCCAGCACTCAGGAGGCAGAGGTAGGAGGATCTCCATGAGTTCAAGTCCACCCTGAGATGCCACAGTGAATTCCAGGTCAGCCTGGGCTACAGTGAGACCCTACCTCAGAAAACCAAAAAAAAAAAAAAATTATATGGGGTGATGGAGAGATGGTTTAGTGATCAAGACGCTTGTCTGTGAAGCCTGAGGACACAGATTTGATTCTCTATTACCCACATAGCCAGATGCACAAGGAGGCACATGCATCTGGAGTTCATCTGCAGTGGCTAGATGCCCTGGTGTGCCCATTCTCTCTACCTGCCTTGAGTTTTGTTTTGTTTTTGTTTTTGCTAAATAGACATGAATATAACTTTATTAATACCATTATTTTAAGCGCTATACAATTTTGGTTCATGGAAGGTCGTTTTCTAGGAGTGAGATGTAAAAGACTGAAATTGTGTATGGGGAAGAATTTTGCTATAACCTTGCTTTTCTTTCATGACTGCCTCTTGGTTATCAGCACAAGAACCTATTGTGTCACTGTAACTAATATAGGAAAACATGTGGAATGCTCAATAACTTTTATAAAAACCACATGCATCTTGGTCTGATGTATAGTAAGTACACTTGCACTTGTGTATGGAAGAGTATAGACATTGCATGGGGAGCTTTCTAAAGCTTCTTTACAAATTATTAAATCTCCACATAAAGTAAAGAACATGAATGTGCAACAAATTAGATGTTAAGAATGTGCCTATGTTAGATTGAAGAAATGTTAAGCAATATATAAAACAATGAAAGATGTAGATTTTAAAAGCTTATTTCATTTCCCCAAATGAACTTTATATTCCCTCAGAATATAGAAGACCCTTAGAGGAGAATGACAAAAATCAAACTGGTTTGTGAAGGCACAATAGGGATTATTGTTACCATAGCAATCTGAACAATGAGTTTCTATCTAAAATCGTTTTTATAAACAGTTATTATGGGTATTGGGATCATTTAGTGTTGTACACATTAAGATATTTTGCATTATGATAATATATAATTCTATGTTAAAGCAGAAAGTGACCCATTTTTCTCTAATGCAGCTGTTTTTCCTTTTAAACTCACAAATATAGAATTCTAAGACTGAATTTAATGAATTCCTGTATAATATCAGGGAATTATCATTTGTCTTTCTTAATCATCTTCTTAACATTACTTTCTATTTTGCCTTTACAGAGGGAGAAAAATAAGATTTTTTTTCACCATACACCATATCTTGATTTATTTTCTAGATCATTTTAGCTGAATACTTTTGAGAAAAGCTATCATTAATGTTCTCATTTTAAAGCTACCCATGTCCCTTTGTCCTGGGGTTTTTACTGCAAAGAATTTTTATCTTGACCTCTTCATGAGATGGCCTCTTAAGGCCTCCTTGCAGACAATCTAAACAGGTATACTCTTATATATATAGTCCATTTAATGCTAGTTTCCCCATGTGTGTGTGATGTGTGTATATATGGAGAAATTATTTACTTTGAATGTCTTTGCTCTTTATACATGATTGTATTTTTATTATTTAATTATTACAATTTCATTCTTATAATTCTTATCACCTTGCTTTGAATTTGTTTATAATATAATTCTTTTCCTATTATATTTTAAGTGCCTTTTCTACATTTCTTAAAAATGAATCAACAGGGACCTGAAGAGAGGTTTAGTGGTTAAGCTAAAGGGTTCAGGTTCAATATCCCACTCCCCACTTAAGGCAGATGCACAAGGTGGAACATGCCTGGAATTCATTTGCAGGGGCTGGAAGCCCTGGCCTGCCCATTCTCTCTCTCTGTCTCACTCTCTCTGTCTCTTTCTTTCCCTCTCTCTAAAATAAATAAAAATAAATGATATAAAAATTGAATCGATGAGCTAGACTACAATTTGTAAGGTTTTTTATTTTGTAATTTTTTTGTTATTGCATAATAATACTAAAGAGAGGAATAGTTGTGCATAATGTTTTATTAAAACTTTCAAACTGGGGACTTCCAGTTAAGATGGCGGCATAGGTACCACGCCAAAGCAGCCTGGGGGGAAAAAAGAGCAAAAAACCTCAGCAAAATACACACTTTTACTAAAAAGCAAGGTGTATAGGAAACTGAAGTGGCAGCGGAGAAGTAGGAGAGATCCAGAGCATCCAGAGCCCGCACAGGCCAGCAAAAGCGGCCCCCGCAGCTCCGCCAACCGCCGTGGCGACGGGGTGCACCAGAAATCCACCAGACCCGGCTCCAGCCACAGGAAAAGCCAGGTGCGGGATTTTCCCCTCACACCATGCGCTCCGCAACTCAGGAAATGTGAAGGGAGAGCGGCAGTGAGCAGCGGAGGAGCAGACCACAAGGTTGAAGAACACAAGAACACGTGGAGCAGCTAGAGAACCAGAGGAGCTGCAGCTCCCTCCCCTCCCCCACTGCCTGAGCCCAGCTCTGGTGAACAGAGCAGCTTCCCGGGACCTGGCCATGCCAACTTGAGCCGACAGTGGGACCCAAGCAGGAGCAGAGTTCGGCAGCAACATCGGCAGCTCTGGAACCAGTACCAGCGGCCACAGCAGCAGCAGCCCCAGGAGCGTCAGCAGCGGCAGACCCAGGAGCGGCAACAACATCAGACCCAGAAGGAGCAGCAGTTCCAGCAACGGGGGTGCTTATCTGCAGGGCCACAGTTGCCAGGCTTGGTTTGCCCCACAGGAAAAGCCAGTGCCCAGCTCCAGAAATCAGAACAGCAGCCCGACGACCCAGGCAGCAACTTGACTGAGACCAAAATCCTCCAAGGTAACTGGGTTTGCACCAGGGAAGGGTCTCACTTGGTCACATGCTGACTGGGATCCCTCAACAGACCAGAAATCTTAACCTCTGTGTTGATAGAGGATCTGGTTGTTATAATAACTACTCTGGCATACATACTTGGGGCTGTTTTTGACTGAATGGGTACAGTGTTTAGTTAACTTTTAGAATCTACCAGTATTTTATTCCACTCAGCCTACTTGAATACTCCCATAGCAGGGAAACTCAACCCCTAGGAGCACCTTTGTAGATACTCTCAGAGTCTTAAGAGCCACATCTAACACTTTAAGCTCCTACCCTGAAAATATATAACATCAAATCAATTGATACAGCTAAGAATACCCAGCTAGCTAGAAAATCCAAGCATTAACTTAATCCAAGATGCAAAAATATATACATTATAACACAAGAAACACTAAAAAGCAAGACGATATAAATCCACCTAAAAATATTAATGCGTCAGAAATGATCTCCAGTGAGAACGAGTTAGAGGAAATGCCTGAAAAAGATTTCAAAAGAATGATTGTAAATATGTTCAAAGAAGTTAGAGAACAAATCAAAGGAGTCAAAGAGGAACTTAAAGAGGAAATCAAAGGATTAAAAGAAGATGCAGGACACCAATTTCATGAAATAAAGAAGGCAATACAAGACAGAAATAAGGAAATAGAAATAATAAAGAAAAAACAGTCAGAATTACTAGCAACGAAGAACACAGTTAATGAAATAAAAAGCTCTGTAGAAAATCTCACCAGTAGAATGGATGAAGGAGAGGACAGAATATCTAAGCTAGAAGACCAGGTGGCAGATCTAATACAGGCCAACAAAGAGAAAGACAAACTTATAGAAAAGTTTGAGTGGGAATTTCAAGATATTCGGGACACTATGAAAAGATCAAATATTAGAATTCAGGGCATAGTAGAAGGAGAAGAATTTCACTCAAAAGGCATAGTAGGTGTCTTCAACAAAATCATAGAAGAAAATTTCCCCCAAATTGGGAAAGAGGTGCCAATACAGATACAGGAAGCCTTTAGAACCCCAGCCAGACAAAACCTGGAAAGAACCTCTACTCGCCATATTATAATCAAACTTCCAAACACACACACCAAAGAAAAAATATTGAAAACAGAGAGAAAAATCAAGTTACCTACAAAAGCAAGCCCATCAGGATTACAGCAGATTATTCAACACAAACTTTTAAAGCCAGAAGGGCTTGGGGTGATATATTCCAAGTTCTGAAAGATAACAACTGTCAACCAAGGTTACTTTATCCTGCAAAGTTATCCATTCAAATAGATGAAGAAATAAGGATATTCCATGACAAAAGCAGGTTAAAGGAGTATTTGAAGACAAAACCAGCTCTACAGAAAATACTTGATAGAATCCTCCATGCTGAAGAAAAGGAAAAGCACTCATATAAGGAACCTAGAAAAAACAAGCAATACTCAAATACTAGTTAGCAGAAGAGAGCACAGGTAGAACCAGAACCTCAAAAAAAAAAAAAAAAATGGCAAACATAAATACACACCTTTCAATAATATCTCTTAATATCAACGGCCTCAATGCCCCAAGGAAAAGACATACATTTGCAGACTGGGTTAAAAAGCAGGATCCTACAATTTGTTGTCTCCAAGAAACTTACCTTTCTACAAAGGATAGACATTACCTTAGGGTGAAAGGTTGGAAGACAGTGTTTCAAGCAAATGGGCCTAGAAAACAAGCAGGGGTTGCTATCCTAATATCAGACAGGGTAGGCTTTCATCCAACGTTAGTCAAGAAAGATAAGGAAGGTCACTTTATATTGATTAAGGGCACACTCCAACAGGAGGACATTATAATCCTAAACATATATGCACCTAACATGGGGGCTCCCAAATTTGTCAAACAAACACTGTTAGAACTAAGGTCACAGATAACACCAAACACAGTGGTGGTGGGTGACTTTAACACCCCACACTCATCAATTGACAGGTCATCCTGGGAAAAAATAAACAGAAAGGCATCTGGACTAAATGAGGTCATAGAAGGAATGGAACTTAACAGATATATACAGGACATTTCATCCAAAGGCTGCAGAATATACATTCTTTTCAGCAGCACATGGAACATTCTCTAAAATAGAACATATATTAGGACACGAAGCAAATCTTAACAAATTCAGGAAAATTGAAATAATTCCTTGCATTCTATCTGACCACAATGGAATTAAACTACAACTCAGTAGCAAGAAAGGCTATAGAGCATACACAAAATCATGGAAACTAAACAATACACTACTAAATGATGAATGGGTCAATGAAGAAATCAAAAAGGAAATCAAAAAATTTATAGAGTCAAATGATAATGAGAACACAACATACCAAAACCTCTGGGACACAATGAAGGCAGTTCTAAGAGGTAAATTTATAGCCTTAAGTGCCTATATTAAGAAATTAGAAAGGTCACAAGTAAATGATCTAATGCTTCGCCTTAAAGCCTTGGAAAAAGAAGAACAAGGCAAACCAAAAATCAGTAGATGGGAAGAAATAATAAAGATTAGGGCAGAAATTAATGAAATAGAAACAAAAAGAACAATCCAAATAATTAATGAAACAAAGAGTTGGTTCTTTGAAAGGATAAACAAGATTGATAAACCCTTAGCAAATCTGACCAAAAGAAAGAGAGAAGAGACACAAATTAATAAAATCAGGGATGAACAAGGTAACATCACAACAGATTCCAGAGAAATTCAAAAAATCATAGGGACACACTATAAAAGCATATACTCCACAAAGTATGAAAATCTGAAAGAAATGGATGATTTCCTTGATCTATATGACCCACCTAAATTAAATCAAAATGAGATTAATCACTTAAATAGACCTATAACAAACATAGAGATCCAAACAGTTATCAATAATCTCCCAACTAAAAAAAGCCCAGGCCCAGATGGATTCACTGCTGAATTTTACCAGAGTTTTAAGGAAGAGCTAACACCATTGCTTCTTAAGCTTTTCCAGGAAATAGAAAAAGAAGGAATTCTACCAAACTCCTTCTATGAGGCCAGCATCACCCTGATACCAAAACCAGGCAAAGATAGAACAAAAAAAGAAAATTACAGACCATTCTCCCTCATGAAAAATGATGCAAAAATTCTCAACAAAATATTGGCAAAGAGAATACAAGAATATATCAAAAAGATCATTCACCCTGACCAAGTAGGCTTTATCCCAGAGATGCAGGGATGGTTCAACATACGCAAATCTATAAATGTAATACATTACATAAACGGGTTGAAGGACAAAAATCACATGATCATCTCATTAGACGCAGAGAAAGCATTTGACAAAATCCAACATCCCTTCATGATAAAAGTGCTACAGAGACTGGGAATAGAAGGAACATATCTCAATATAATAAAGGCTATTTATGACAAGCCTACAGCCAACATATTACTAAATGGGGAAAAACTGGAAGCTTTTCCACTAAAGTCAGGAACAAGACAAGGGTGTCCATGGTCCCCACTTTTATTTAATATAATTTTGGAAGTATTAGCCATAGCAATAAGGCAAGAGACACACATAAAAGGGATACAAATTGGAAAGGAAGAGATCAAGTTATCATTATTTGCAGATAACATGATTCTATACATAAAGAACCCTAAAGACTAGCAAACTGTTAGAGCTGATCAAAACCTACAGCAATGTAGCAGGATACAAAATAAATACACAGAAATCAGTAGCCTTCATATATGCTAACAACAAAAACACAGAGCATGAAATCAAAGAATCACTCCCATTCACAATTGCATCAAAAAAAAAAAAAATAAAGTACCTTGGAATAAACCTAACCAAGGAAGTAAAGAATCTCTACAATGAGAACTTTAAAACACTCAAGCGAGAAATTGCAGAAGACACTAGAAAGTGGAGAAACATCCCTTGTTCCTGGATTGGAAGAATCAATATTTTCAAAATGGCAATCTTACCTAAAGCAATCTACACATTTAATGCAATCCCTATCAAAATTCCAAAGGCTTTCTTCATGGAAATAGAAAAAAACAATCCAAAAATTCATTTGGAATCACAAAAAACCTGGAATATCTAAAATAATACTGAGCAACAAAAATGAGGCTGGTGGTATCACCATACCTGATTTTAACCTATACTACAGAGCCATAGTAACAAAAACAGCATGGTACTGGCACAAAAACAGACATGTAGATCAGTGGAACAGAATAGAGGACCCAGATGTAAGCCCAAGTAGCTATAGCCACCTGATATTCGATAAAAATGCCAAAAATACTCATTGGAGAAGAGACAGCCTCTTCAGCAAATGGTGTTGGGAAAACTGAATATATATCTGCAGAAGGAGAAAAATAGATTCTTCTCTCTTGCCATGCACAAGAATTAAGTCCAAATGGATTAAAGACCTTAACATCAGACCTGAAACTCTGAAACTGCTAGAGGAAAAAGTAGGGGAATTCCTTCAACATATTGGTCTTGGCAAAGACTTTCTGAATACAACCCCAATTGCTCAGGCAATAAAACCACAGATTAACCACTGGGACCTCATGAAATTACAACGATTTTGCACTGCAAAGGACACATTGAAAAAAGTGAAGAGGCAACCTACAGAATGGGAAAAAATCTTCACCAGCTGTATATCTGATAGAGGATTAATATCTAGGATATACAAAGAACTCAAAAAGTTAAATAATAAGGAATCAAACAAGCCAATCAAAAAATGGGCTATGGAGCTAAATAGAGAGTTCTCAAAGGAAGACATACGAATGGCATATAAGCATCTAAAAAAATGTTCTACATCAGTAGTCATCAGGGAAATGCAGATTAAAACTACATTGAGATTCCATCTCACTCCTGTCAGATTGGCCACCATTATGAAAACAAATGATCATAAATGTTGGCGGGGATGTGGAAAAAAAGGAACCCTTCTACACTGCTGGTGGGAATGCAATCTGGTCCAGCCATTGTGGAAAATAGTGTGGAGGTTCCTAAAACAGCTAAAGATTGATCTACCTATGACCCAGCTATAACACTCCTAGGCATATATCCAAAGGACTCATCTCATTTCCTTAGAAGTACATGCTCAACCATGTTTATTGCTGTTCAATTTATAATAGCTGGGAAATGGAACCAGCCTAGATGTCCCTCAACAGATGAGTGGATAATGAAGATGTGGCACATTTATACAATGGAGTTCTACTCAGCGGTAAAGAAAAATGAAGTTATGAAATTTGCAGAAAAATGGATGGACCTGGAAAGTATTATACTAAATGAGGTAACCCAGGCCCAGAAAGCCAAGCACCACATGTTCTCTCTCATATGTGGATCCTAGCTACAGATGATTGGGCTTCTGCATGAGAATGAAAATACTTAGTAGCAGAAGCCAGTAAGGTAAAAAGGAGACATAAAGGGTAGAGAAAGGAAGGGAGGAGGATACTTAACAGGTTGATATTGTATATATGTAATTACAATGATTGTAATGGGGAGGTAATATGATGGAGAATGGAATTTCAAATGGGAAAGTGTGGGGGTGGGGAGGGAGGGAATTACCATTGTATATATTTTATAATCATAGAAAATGTTAATAAAAATTAAAAAAAAGAACTTTCAAACTGACTTCTACAAGTACTTTTACAGTCATCTCTCCATATCTGCAAGATCTGCATGTGTGGTGCTGAACAATCTAACTCTATGTTTTATTTTTCACTAAAGTGTTCTTGTCAGTTACTAAGTAGGTTAATCTAATCCATCTAGAATTGAGTATTGCAAGGGTATATTTTTATTGAGAAAGAATATCCAGAGACAGTTTGATGCAATTACCTTTAGACTATCCCTGTTAACATCTGGACATTTAAAAATAAAATTTTTTCCATTTCTTCTACCTAAAGTAGCCAATAAAAGAGTCATAAACTTAAGATCATGCAAATGGAAGGTCACAAAGGCAGAACTCTAAAGATCAATACAATCCATTTCATTTGAAGTACCCTCCAAGATGTATGCTATCCCAATTCTCATGAAAGCTTTTTTTCCATTACTGAACTTTTCTGTTCTAAAGTTTTCTTGTCATTATTTCTTTTACAAAGTAGTACGGTCTTCTTGTTGTATTAATTGAACCAAAATTTATGAAATAATATACTATGAATACAGACATTTACATAATATCAATCTATATAGTTAAGTACTATAGATAACTTAATATTAATTCAATCTGCCTTTAAAAGCATAAGCATAAGAAAGCTTTCCTTGAGCTTGTAGTATTTTATAGGCATTTTTCCTACATGATATCAAGCCAAATGCTTATTACTCATTTATTTTACTACTTTAAGCTCTTGTGTCATGAATCTAAAAAATCACACCTGTTCTCATAAATTAAATTTCTTAGTCTCGTGTTCTGTTTTATATTTATGCAAAGATAAGGGTTATTTTGATTTATAGGTTTTTCTAGATGATATATGTTTCATAATTGCTGAGAACATAGAATAAAAATTCCTAATTATTACTGAGCAAGTTTTTATTTCTCATTTTATCTGGCTATTATAATAGATATTCAAACTCAGTCATTGTGTTTATACACATTCAGGATTGTGTGTCCCTGTTGAATTTTTCTGTTTCTGATTAGTATTTCACTTGTACCTCTAACAATAATCTTTGCTTAAAGTAGACTTTTTCTAATTCAGTTTCTTGTATAGATCTTTGTAATTTTTCACTTTCCATTTCTAGAGATTTGTTTCCATGGTGATTCTAAATCCTGTCAAGTTGACAACTAGAGATTAACCATCATAAGTTCACCTCTTGTCAACTTGACACTCAAACATAACACTTTTAAGTCATAACCTTTCACTCCTTGTCTGAAGAGGTTCATGGTCATCTCATAATGTATTCATTTTAAATTTAAAAGTCCCCATAGTCATTAGCAGTCCTATACTGTTCAAAAATGTAAGTGCAGAGTCTCTTCTAAGAGTCAGGAACTGTCTTAACTCTGAGCCTCTAAACATAAATTTTATATATATATATGTATGTATGTATATCATACGTATATCTCCACAAAGCAACTATCCCCATTTTCAACTGGAGAAATAAGGTCTTAGAAAAGAAGCAGTAGACATAAGTATGACTGAAAACCAGCAAGGCAACTGCATATCTTGCAGCTACACATGTGACATTTGAAGGGATGATGGAATCATCTGTGCTCTAAAGTGTTGGGTAGCCCTCCTCAATCATCTCTGTTGCAAATATTCCATGTTCTGTTATCTCCATTGTAACTTGGGGTTCACATTTACAGTTTCATAAAGTAATCTTCTAAGGTCACCTTATAGATTCTTTGACCTTGCCACACATTGCTTAGCCTCAGTAACATTCTGGAATCATGGAAGAAGACTTCATGACACATCCCTACCACCCAATACTACATCTTTCATTTCAAAACTAGTACTGCATAGATAATACTGCCACATTTTGCTTCCAACTTGGGATCTAGCTTGGTCCCTAAGATCACAGTTGTAGAAGTCTTTGTATGCATCCCATGCTGACCATGGTGATATGTTTCCTTAGGTGGTTGTTTTTGAAATAGGGAATTCCTTTGGTTTATGGTTTGTTTATTCACAAAAATTTGGATTTTCACATCATGGAGCCTGCAGTGGTGGAATTTTGCCCTCAGGGCAGCTTTTCTACTATCCCAATGCAGCACAGCTGGTTTCTCTTCAGCTGTGCTGATCTCTTTAATTGATTTCTCAATGACAGCTTGATTACTATCCTGTCTTGAGTTTTCCTCTGCCAAACAAATTAAACTAGTCTACTACATTTAAAAATATATATATTGATTGATTTGACAGAAAGAGGGAGACTGAGACAGAGAGTCAAAGAGAGTGTAGGTGTGACAAGGCCTTCTGCTCTAGACACATGTGCCATATTTTGCCTCTAGCTTTATGTAGGTACCAGGGAATCTAACTCCGGCCATCAGATATTGCAAGCAAGAGGCTTTAATGGCTAAGCCATCTCTCTAGGCCAGTCCATTACTTTTAGTTAAGTCTTATTCAGGTTCTCATGATGTAAACAGAATGCAGACAGTCTCTGATAGGATATAACAAGAGCTAACTCTAGCCCAGTTCCTGACAGAATCCTTGTTTTCCTTGGAAACCTCATGAGCCAGGCCTCCACTATCCATGTTTCTCTCAGCATTCCTTTCTTCCATGCTCCAAGAATGGCCCACAAACTTCTCCTTTCAGTGTTCAAGTGATTTTGTAGCCCACAAAGCATTTCCAAAGGCCTAAAAAAAACATGTTCAGATTTTTATCACAGAAATAGCTCTATTTCTTATTCCAGTATTTCTGTATTGCTTTCTCATTGCTGTGACCAAATACATGACCAGAAGCACTTTCAAGAAGGAAGTATTTATGTTACTTACAGTTCAAGATTACAGTCCTGCATGTTGGAAGCGCGGTGGTAGGAGCTTGATGCATAACTGGTAACAGTATGTCTGCAATCGGGAAGCAGACAGCAGTGAATGCAGCTTCTTAGCTTACTTTGTGTTTTATTTAGCCCAGGACTACGTCCCATAAATAATGCTTCCCACAGTTAGAGTCCTCCCCACTCAATTCACATAAACTAGAAATCACTTCATACACATTCTCAAAGATTTGTTTTCATGGTTATTCTTACCCCACCAAACTCACAACCAGAGATTAGCCATCACACTGTCATTCTGGATTTCTATGTTTAAAGTGTATCATGTCAGACACACAATATCTTAGGAATTCGTGCTTGATCACTTTCACAATATGGTATTTAACAGGAATAGTTAATACATTAATAAATCCTTTCATATTTTAGAGATTTATTCATGTGATTAGATTTAAGCTTTTCAGTTTCCTATTACTTCTTGTTTCATCAATTGCTTGCTGATCTATTTTATTTTTCTCCTGGATTAAGCTTGATAGATTAAATATATCTTAGTAATATATTTTAATATTCAGTAATTTTATGATCATAGCATTTTGTCTTTTGTTAATTGGTAATCTAAGAAACATATTTCCTGGGCTGAAGAGGTAACTTAGCAGTTAAGCACTTGCCTGTGAAGCCTAAGGACCCCAGTTTGAGGCTCAGTTCCCCAGGACACATGCTAGCCAGATAGATAAAGGGGTGCATACCTCTGGAGTTCATTTGCAGTGGCTGAAGGCCCTGGCGTACCCATTCTCTCTCTTTCATTCGCTCTTTCTCTGCCTCTTCCTCTCTGTCACTCTCAAATAAATAAATAAATAATGAACAAAAAAATTTAAAAAAGAAATATATTTCCTTAACTTATCAGTATATACATATAAAAATGTGGAACAATCTCACAGAAAATATAAGTGCAACAAAAGAACTGTAAGTTTTTTGCTAACATTCTTAATACTACAGCCAAAAGTTTTAACTGTACCTGAATGATAAACTCTGTAACAACTTGCGGTTTTAGTTTTTAGTATTTCATGATTATTTATGCATTCTTAGCTGTGTTACAATCATTTTAATTTGGAATACATAATTTACTTCTATTTACCCACATATTTATGACCTCCAGTCTTTGTTTCCTCCTGCAGACCTCCATCTGCAATACTTTTTATTCTACTTCATGAATTTCTCTAAGTATTTCTTGTCATTCAAATCTGTTTCTTTATATACAACCCAATGCCTCAAAGGGAGCCTTCCCAAAAAACTTCAGGGGTGCCATCTGTAGCACTCTCTTGGACTGGTACTCTTTCCAAAAACAACAGCCCTTTAGACGGACTGAAATCCACCATCTGAACTTAACCCTGCTTTAGTGTTGTCATCTTGGCCTCTGCTGCTTCCATTGCTGTCAGGGAAATTCTTCTAGGAAGAAACCCAAGAAAACATGGACATTCATTTAATATATTCTCTTTTCAATTCTTGAATGCAATTTCTATAATTCTTGACATTATATATATACATACATACACACACACACACACACACACACACACACACACACATAAATATATTCTGCACTGTGTCTAAGTATTATACCAGGAGGGCAAGCTGCATGCCACTTCATCAGAATCAGAAGAGATTAACTAACATCTCTGTTGCATTTATTATTTTGCTTCATAATATCCAACTGCAACTGCTCTCAATGAAAAGAGGCTTTTCAGAAATATCAGTAATGGTAACATAATGTAAATATGTAAAGAAAGTGATGTTTTCATAAATCTCATAGGTATACACTAAGGAAAAACTTCTTCAGTACCTCTAAAACAAATCTAATGCACATACAAATCAACACTAAGGGACAGAATGAGAGTTACTGGCAGTGAGCAGCTGTCTTCTACACAGTCTTCTTTTCAACTTCACTATGCTTGGTAGCAATCGGTTTTCTTTATAGTGTGTTAGTAATACACACTTATGATTTGGCAATAAGGTTTGCAAACTCAGTTCATTATTCTTTTAACTTTTATATATAAGATAATGTCCAATAGAGAAGCAAATCATACCTTTTCCTTTGTTTGAAGAGAATTATATTCTAGAGTACATTACCACTAGCAATGAAATTGTCTGTTTTTATATTTTATTCTTACTTATTTATTTGAGAGACAAAAAGAAACAGAGGGAGAAAGAGAGAGGTAGTTGGTGTACCAGGGCCTCCAGTCACTGAAAATGAACTCCAGATGCCTGCAACACCTTGTTCATCTGGCCTATATGGATCCTTGGAAATCAAGCCTTGGTCCTTTGGCTTTGTAAGCAAGTACCTTTACCACTAAGCCATCTCTCAAGGCAAATGCAATAGTCTTTTAAAACATATTTATTCAGCACTACAGTAAAGAAGGCCCAATACTGAGAGAAAGGCTAGAGGCTCTTGTAAGTTATATATTGCGTTTATTCAGACGCAAGTATCATTTACTAATGAGTCACATTAAAAAAATACCATTTTAAATTAGCTGATGTCACAACAAAAATAATTATTATTGTAGTTTTTAATTTAGTTTTTTGAGGTTTGTGTATGTAGTACAGTGTGTGTGTGTGTGGTGTCTACATGTATGTGTAGGTGCACCTGTCCCATGTATGCACATGTGGGTGCCAGACAAAAACATCGAGTGTCACACTCAATGTGCCTTCTACCTTATTTTCAAGATAGCTCCCTTTACTGAAACTGGTGCTTTCCATTTTTCAGTTAGATTGGCTCATCAAATGTTTCACTGATGTTTCCAAAATTCTTTTAATTTTTTTTTTATTAATTAGTTTTGTACTCAGGAATACAGTCAAGTTGGTACCATTGTTAGCCTCCTCCTCTTTAGGGTAATGCAGTATCATTTCTTTAGTTGAAAAAGAAATGATAGACAGAGAAAAAAAAGGGATAGAATATAAATGAAGTTGTTTAAAATAGCATTTAGGTAACTGAGAAGTTTTGTGTGACTATGAGTTTTTATAAACTTTCATGTTAAAGTCTTAGATATACTATACTTGTCAAATTTTTCGATACATCCTCCTAGACTACTTCCTGTCTTGCTGTTGTTTACTGTGTTTTGGGTTCCCATGTACATTGAATTTAGTGTCCTTTCTTATTGCTCAAGTCAGGGGCATAGTATTTCTGAATGGCAAGTTGAATCAGGATATCATTGTGTCTGTGTTTTGAGACAGGATCTCACTCTAGCCCAGGCGTACCTGGAATCTGTATGTAGTCTCAGGCTGACCTCAGACATACAGTGGCCCTCCCCCTCTTCCTCCCAAGTGCTGGCATTGAAGGCATGCAGCACCATACCAAGCTAAATGGGATATTTAAATTTGCTCCAATAAATATTTAATAGAAAGTTCTGCAACCTCAAATGGCTTCTTGTATTTCTTATATGTTTTAAGTTCTTTCTCCTTCTTTCTCTCTCTCTCTCTTTTTTTTTCTCCATTAAATCTGTCTACCATGATTGGCCAAACAAAGAGGGCTTCATATCCTGTTAATTGTTTTTTCACTGAAATTCCAATGAAAGAAAGCTCTAGAGAAAGTTTTCTGAGCTAAGACATGATTATTTATTACATCTAAATAAAACCCCAAGTGTAGTGCCGGTTTATAACCTGGATTTAAATTACAGCGTGGGTTTAGTTTTTATCTTTCTGGATCTGTAGAAGTCACAGCTCTATCTGGGAAGCCACACTCAGGTACTATATCACTTATGTCAACATTCATGCTTGGCTTACAGGATTGAATAATACAGGAGGGAACTTAAGCAATAACATCATTTCTCCTCTTCTGGAATGCCAATCAAATATCCTCCTCTTACTTTAAATTCAGTCTCCTGCCACTGAACTACTAAAACAACATTGAGCAAACATAAGGACTGCTGTAAGGTAAGAACCAGGAAATGAAATCACTCCTAGGAAGGAAACTGCTTCCTAGCTTCTTCATGAACTCCAGTAAGAAATAAAGGTCCTTTGGAATGTGTAGACCTGGGAACTACTACCTCAAGAAAGCATAGTGTATTATTTATTATATGAAAATTCAGAATGGCAATGCAGAAAGGCACTTGTGAATGAGCAGTATTAACTTTGTAAATATGTAGATAAGGAAACTGAGACTCTGGTATATGAAGGAAGAAAATACATGACAGTGAGTGTAGTGCGCATTCCAGTGTTGTCATTCTGTGCGCTAAGACTCCTTCAATGAATGCTACTACTGCTCAAGAGATGGCCAGGTGATCTTACTATGCTATAAATCTGGATACTGTGCCATTGAAATAGTCATAGCAACATCATAAATCAGATAATATTCCTATTCTTACCCTTTTCTGAAACTTCTACCAGTTGGGTACTGATTGGATATATGAATGAATGTTTCTAGAAAATGAATCAAAATATAAATTTTTATGAGAGAACTTTTAATTTTAATTTTTGAATTATTCAGATTATAAGTTTAATTCAAGTTTTGGCATAAATACATGCCACTATTATTCATGTTGTAGTTGATGATAATAAGCTGCTTTCTCAAAGTGTACCATATGAAAACAATAATAACAATAGCAAAGAGGACTGTTTCTCTATCTTCAATATGCATTTACCCATGCACTGAAATATAGAATAGAAAAGTAAATTGGTTAATCAAATCCTAGTGACTAGAGAGTTAAATTAATTTACATGGGATGTAATTTAATTTAAAATTAATTTCATTGTGGTTAAGCACAGAAAAAAAAAGCATCGTCACTCCATGTAAGCAATTATTAATTGGATAAGTCAGTGATTCACAATAAATTCTCAATGTTCAGTAAATAATAGTCATGCTTTATCCTGTGAAACTAACATGTAGTACCCATTCAAAGGCCAAGTCTTTACACTGCCCCTGAAAGCCACATTGCTACTATCTGGTTTATAATTATCACTTCAGGGATCTATATGATACAAGTGAAATTATATTATATATATTTGAAAATGGTTTATTTAACTGAGGATAATATCAGCATTCATCTATGATTGAACAGAACAGTCCTAAAAGACCACATAGTGCTCACTCATTCATCTGTCCATGAATGCTTGAATTGTTGACACGTATAAGACCTTAGGTGCTGCTATGAGAAGCAATATATATAATTCATCTGAGTACTTATCCATATGAGAAGGAATATTTATCAACAATTGATGTACCATACAGTAATTATATTTTTGATATGGTGTGTGTATCTTCAGTGTGTGTGTGTGTGTGTGTGTGTGTGTGTGTGTGTGTGTGTGTTGTATGGATATATATGGCCCACATGGGACCTTTATATGCTAGCCAACGAAAGGGTGTGTTCACTTGTATTAACCATAGCAAAACATTAGGTGTCTTTCTTGTTCCATCATTTTTCTGTCCATTCACACTTGAACATGCATATCTTCCTGATCCCCGTGGCATGGTGTTTTCTCTCTGGGCTCTAGCTATTCATGGGTGTCACCGTGGGTCTCTCATCTTTTATGAGACTGGTGTTACAGATAGGTATATCCATGTCCAGTTATTTATGTGAGTCGTGGGGATAGAACTTAAGCAGTATCTCAAACCTCCTTAGGCCCTTACACTTGCACAGCAAGTGCTCTTCCCTGAGTCATCACTAGCCTTTTAATTTTTTTTTTTTTTGAGGGAAACGCCCTCCAATTTTCCTACAAAGATTTCAGTTTTTCCACATCCTCATCAATACATTTTTTATTGTTTATATCCTAATGGGTAGTATCATGTATTTTTATTTTGGGGGGATTTCATTTTATTAATATTAAATAATGTTAATCATCTTTTCATTTGCTTAGAATTTATTTGTACACCAACTTAAAGCTTTTTTGCCTGTTTTTGAATTGGTTTGCTTTTTTGTGGTTGAAATTTAGGAGTTCTTTACATATGCTGGACACCTGCTTTTAACATTTTCTGATATTTCATATAAATATTATCTTTTCACTCTGATGATAATATCTTTTGATAAGAATTTTTTTAATTTTGCTGATGGCCAGTATGTTTATTATGTTGTTGATTGTTGCTTCATTTTTCCTCTAAGAGTTTTATAGTTCTACATAAAAAATGTGGGTCTATCTAGAGTTAGTGTTGTATATTACTTCATGTTAATTTAAAACTTTCTATTCTGCATACAAATATCCATCTTTCCCAGCATTGTTCTTTTCAAAGATTACCTTGAAACCATTGGCACCATTGCCAAAAATCATTTCACCACATATATGAGAGTTGACATAGCGGAATACTATTATAGTACAGTGGTTTGAGTGTTTGATTGTATAACAGAATCATGCTACTTTTGTTGCTATAGCTTTATAGTAAATACTGAAAATTGGAATGTAGGAATCCTCTTGCTTTCTTCTTCCTTTTCAAGATAGTTTTGACTGTTCATTGTCCCATGAGATTCCATATTAATTTTAAGATGGAATTTTCTGTTCTTATATGTTGTCATTGGGATTTCCAGGGATTACATTGAATATAGATCATTTTGTGTACTTTTGCCATCATAATAATATCTGTTCATCCAACACAAAAATATGTGGTTTTATTTATTTACATCTTTAATTTCTCTGAGAGATGTTTCAAGGTTTTTACTGTACAATTCTTTCATCTTCTAAATTAGAAATACCTACATACTTTAGTCTTTTAAAAGTATTGTAAATGGAATTACTTTCATAATTTCTGTTTAAGTTGCTTATTGTTGTTAGAGAGTTTTGTGTGTTTACATTGTATCCTGATGTTTATTACTTATAATTATATTTTGCTTTGCATTGTGGAAGGTTTTTACATCTAAAATTATATTGTATGTGACATGAGATGATTTTAATATTTTCCTTAATGTTTGAATAACTTTTATTTCTTTTACTGATTACTCTAGCTTGCACATACAAAACAATATGGACTAGAAATTGTGAAAGCAAGAATTCTTCTTTGTTCTTGATCTTAGAAAAAAATTTCTTAGAGTTTTTGCAACTAAACATAATTTTTCTTGATAATTTATAGGTTCTGTTATTTTGAAATAGTTTCCTTGTATTCCAGGTTTGCTGAGTTTTTCAATAACAATATTTTTATTTTTTAATTAAATTTTCTTTGTTTATTTGAGAGAGAGAAAGAGAAAGAATGGGCAAATCAGGGCCTCCAACAGCTGCAAATGAACTCCATATGCATGCACTACCTTGTGCATCTGGTATACATGGGTCCTGGGGAATTGGACCTGGGTCCTTTGGCTTTGCAGGCAAGCCCCTTCACTGCTAAGCCGTCTCTCCAGCCCAATTTTTAATTTTTTGATCAAGTTATTCCAGTTGTATATTTTCTTTCCAAAATTTCTTCTTCATTGCTTCTTAAAAATTGTATTGCTTTATTCATATCAACATTTATCCTCAGCTTGTTTTCTGGGTTTTCTCTAAAACATCTCTCAATACTTAAGTATCTTTAGCACAGCCTCTGTAAAACCTTTGTCTGCCATAAACTCTTCTCATTTTGAGGATTTATTCTTTCCCTTCGCATGGATCTTTTTTTTTTTTTTTTCTTGAGTGCTTCATGGCATTGTTGAAAGATGAACATTTGAGAATATGATGTGACAAGTTTGATGCTTCATTTCTCCAAGGTATGCTGTGTTTTTAGTGTTGTTTTAATTTTGTTTTGTTCATTCTTTTAGAATATGTCAGTGTCATGGATCAGCCTGGGGTGTATACTTAATGTTTTCACTAGTCTTTTGTCTTAGAGTTTCCCTGCAAATGTGCAATTACTTCTTAATTTTTCCAAGTAGACAATTATTTTAGAATATCCTAGTCTTTATTATTTCATGTACAAAGTGTGGGGACATGGATGATAAAGAGTGGAGAAGTTTTCTTGTTAGACTTTAGTGTTTATTTGGTTTTGTTTATTCTTGGTTTGGGGGGTTTTTTTGTTGTTGTTTTGGGTTTTGAGATAGGGTCTTGCTCTTGCTAAGGCTGACCTGGAATTCACAACGTCACTATGAAGTCTCAGGCCCGCCTCCTGAGTGCTGGGATTAAAGGTGGGCACCTCCACTATGTCCAGCTGTTACTATTTTTTAGATATATGTATTTGTTTGTTTGATATTTACTAGGGTCTCACTATATAGTGCTGGATTTGACTTTCTTTGGAGCCCCTGCTTTCATGATCCTCAGGCCTTGTGATTACAGTTATGTGACTCCTGTCTTCATGACTTGGCCCTTTATGTCCTCTGGAATTCATGGTATTGAGAATGACAGGGGTTTTCAACAATGGTCAACCACTGCAATTGATAATGAAAGCAAATATCTAAGGTATTTGAAAATATAACACCTCTTATCTATGCTGTCTGTCTTGAGATATGAAAAAACTACCTAAGACCATCTTCCTAACTGCTTGGAACACCAGGTCACTGTGAACAAACAAGCAGCACTATCATACTAAGAGCTGAAATCACATAGATTCCTGGTGCTTTCCCTCTCCTGTCTTCTCAGAATCTTCTTCCTCATTTGGTTTCTTGTAAAAATATTTAACACATGGGTGTTTACTTAGTATATTGGTTACTTTTCTCATAAGTGTGACCAAACATTTGACAAAACACAGATTGAGGGGGTTTCAAGATCCAGGGGGTATAATCCATTATGGTGGGGAAGGAATGGCAGTAGGGACAGGAAGTGGGCTGTTCACATTGCATCCTCAAACTGTAATCGGAGGGTGAACAGGCTGGAAAACCTTAAGACTTGTCCCCCAGTGACCCACTTCTCCATCAAAGTTTGACTGACTAAACATTCCACAATCTTCATGAACAGTGCTACAAGCTGAACAGCCACACAAGTCCATGTGGAGCATTCTACTTTCAAAACACCACATTCCTCACCTGACTTCGGGGGATGAATGGTCATTTCATGATGCATTTTGCTCCAATTCCAAAGTCTATAGAGGTTTTGTTCAGTTCTCACACTGCTCAAAATTCTAAATTTTTGCTAATGTCACATAGCTGTGAGTCCTTTAAAATCAAAGCACATGTTACTTTACTTCTAATATATAATGACACAAAGTAAAAATATTCACATTACAGAAAGGGAGACAGCAAATAAACAGTGGAGCAAAGTAATACTAAAGCTCAACAAGTCAAACACCAAAACTTCAAGGTCTGTGTCCAACCTCCAAATCTTTTTATGAACTGTCTGTGTTCAGATGGGCACGAGCAGCCCTTCCCCTCTAACCCAGCCACATGCAGCACACATGGCATCCTTCTTGACCAGTTGTCCTCCAAGCCCACAGGTTCCTTGGTGAATATCTCATGGTCCTGGATTCTCATATATCCTTTGTTGCAACTTTGGCTTCATATTTGACTCCCAGGGCTTAAGTACAGAGAAATGAACCATGCTGCATATTGCCTGGCTTCAGTAATTCTATGAAATTCTGGAGTAAGATGCCTTTACTTTCCCAAAGTTGTATGTTTTATGCCTACAAAACCAGTTCCATGTGTATTGATCTCAACTACCAACTCAATGTGGAGATTGTTCATCTTGGATCAAAATCATGGTATTGTCTATGTGTTTTGTTTCTTGAATCTCAGGAAATATTTTCTAAAGTACTTATTTTTGAGAAAGAAATCCATCCATAGCATTTTCTCTTCAAACTGTTTCCTATAAGAAGAATTGTTAGCCTTATAAGTTAGAGCCTTCAGTGTGTGAGGTCTTGCCATCAAGGCACTTTCTACATTTTCCTGGTGAAAAGCTTGACATTGTTTTGAAATCTTGTTATCCTCTAACAATTACAGATGCTTTGCAGGCAAGAGACTCCTTATCTGTTACTTTAAATTTGTTTATTAATTGATTTCTCTATAAATGTCATTTGTTATACATCTTTTTACTTTCTTTCACTATATATCTGAATGAGAGCAGTGAGTAATAACCATGGCACAGTCTCAATGCTTATACAGCTTTGAAATTTTCTTTGCTAAACACTTTAAAATTCAACCTTACTCGAATCTCAGGACATGGACATAATGTAGATGGACTTTTTGGCAGAATGTAACCTGAATATAACTATGCCTCTAGTACAGTTCCCAATAGAATCTCTGGTGCCTTCCAAAGCCTCATGAGCCAAGCCTTACAGTCTGTATTTCTCTTCTGCTTCTGGTCTTCAAAAGGTGTCTGAATGACTATTTAAGCTGTGGTTATCACATTATAGAGCTTTTGTGGGCCATAGTTCTCAAGATTTTCACATTCCTCATGCAAACTCATTCCGAAGGCTTATAAAACAGATAGTCAGGTTTAGCATAGCAACAACTCCACTTCTTAACACCAATTTTCTGTATTAGTCACTTAGACCTGTGACAAAATACCCTACCAGAAGCTGTTAAGGGAAAGAGAGGGTTTATGCTGGCAGACAGTTCATAGAGATACATCTCTTCTGGCCAGGGAAGGCCATGATGGCTAGAACAAAAGGCTGGTCAGTCATATTGCATTTGCAGCTAATGAGCAAAAGCTAAACAGGAAGTGGGGTCAGGCTATAAAAACACAAAGCCTACCCCTAAGTCTCTACCTCCTAAAGTTTCTGCAGCATTCCTAAACAGCACTGGCAGCTGGGAACCCACTATTAAAACATATGAGCCTAAGGGGAACACTTCATATTCAAGCCACAATAATTACCTAGTTATATACTATAATTCATTCAAGTTTGTGAATTTTAAGGCCTACTGAGCTCAATCAGCTAAGACAAATTGTGTGAAAAAAGAAGTGCTCTCCATTTACCTTAAGATTAAAAAAAAATAATAATGCTTGGCATTAGAATGTGACTTTCAACAAATATTCAAAGGGACTCCTGAGTCTAAAAAGTTCTCAATTTATAATCAAGAGAAACATTTGTTTTAAAGCAAGTATTACATATTTTCTCAAAACAATTAATTATCCAAGTTAAGAACATATAGTTTTTCTACAATTTTAGAGTTATGTAGTTTTATATTTAGATTTGTAATCCCAGTTACTTTTTATGAAAAGGGAACTTTTTGATGAACTTATTTATGGTCAGATTCAGGGTTCAATATGGAGGACACGGACAGATAACTACATGGGACCAAGATTTCTACTTAGCTCTAGGATTATATGAAAAGATCCAGTGAAAAAGGAAAAGAAGCTTCAGAATTCACTTCTCAGTTTTTGTTGAGTGGAAATTGGTACTCAAGGTTGCAAATTCTATTCTGCACAGTAGTGACTGTATTTCTTCTCCACTCAGTGCTTGAAATGGAAACTGTGGATACTTTCAAACCATTTATATTTTATGTATTTTCACATACATATAAAATTATGATAAATTTTAATTTATAAATCAGGCATAAAAAGACATGAGCAGCAACGATAATTAACTGGAGCAATTATAACAAGGGTTATGTGAGTATTCTGTCTCTTTGACTCCTTATAATCTTTAAATATGATAGAGTATGACCCCACAAAAATGTAGCTGAAATCTTTCCCCATGCATTGTTACATTTAGGGCTGCTAAGTAAAGTAGGCTAACTGGGATGGGTTACTTCCAATATTCATTTAAGCATCTGTTTCCACATACATAGTTGTTAGAAAAGTAATGAAGATTGAAAGATTCCATGTCTCAATAATTGAAAATACTTAGATATATATTCTGAACCAAACTGAGCAGTTAATTTTTTTATTCCATTATGTGTATTTCTGGCATTTATCATATACCCAATGTGTATTAATATTGCAGTAAAGCAGCAAATATTTTGTATAACTATTTTTGAATGTTTTATTATAACATCTATTATCTTTTTAAGAATAAACATTTAAACATAAAGATCATATTCACTTAGGATGTTATATACTCTATTCTTAAATAAAGGTTTTACACATTTCCTAAGTAATATATTAAAGTATAATTAGTCCAAAGTAATGTACTAATTATCCAATATAACATTAATATTTCAAATAAAAATATAATTCAATTATTTCAATAATTACAGAAAATCTGATCTCATTCATTTGAGATGATTTCTTAAAGATTTACAATATAAGATTAAAATAATATTTTTTATTCATGGAGAAAATAGGTCTTATATAATTTCTTATGCATGACTTTCAGAACAGGTACTAAATTCACCTCAGACCCCACTGAGGCCTGTTTTACTAAATCATTACTGAATGCTTCCTTTTATTCCAGGCACCGACCTAATGCCTCAGGTTGTGTTAATTGCTACAAATATCCTGCATTGTATACTATTTTATATTAAATTAAAAGAACAAAACGTTGAACGTTTTATTTATATTTGCAAAGCTTTAAGAGAGGAGCTTGAATTTAACTCTAGGATTCTTAAACACAAAATTGTCTCCTACTTAATCTTCAAAGTTCTTGGATAAGTATGATGAAAAATTCTCTTTATAACAAAGTTTTCTGTAAAACAATTAACACTAATAAAGATTATATAGAGAAAATTATTTTCCACTTGCTTTCACATTAAAGTCATAGCACATTGGAAATATGAAACCCTTAATTAGAAGAAGACACAATGTATCCTACAGAAACTAAGAGTGAGATACACAGAATGTTCATTGAAGATAGGCCGGTAATACATTCAACTTCAATGAATACTAGCACTCTAAAAGCAAGCATTGAACAAAGATTATAGTGTCAAAGATCACTCGAGAAGTGATATGTTCATACTATTTACACAGATGTGCCTGGGTATATTATTTTTATCATTAAGCATTCCTTCTGTATAATAGTAAATTTAGTAGGGTTAAGTATAAAATTCATTTCTATTTAGAGATATGCCATGGTTCATTATTTTTAAATAATGTTGAGATTAAGTACAAAATACTGGATTATGCTAGTTTTGATCCAAAGGATTTATTTTTAGGATGCAAAAAAGTGTTTTGCTAGTATTTTGTAGATTATTTTAAAAGTGGAGAGTGACAGCTGTTTGACACATTTTAACATCCATTGATATTTGAAAACTGCAAGAGACACATAGCTGATCTTGAATGTACTTTGAGGAACAATGTGATGTTTACTCTTGAGAGCATTAAACATCCATAATTCACAAACTGAAAATTATTTAAATCCCCCAAACCCACTGACTGATATTTATTGTCTTGAATTTCCAATTTATTGATGCTTCTAATAGATTCATGCTATGTGAACCTTAGTGTTGTCTTCTATTACAGAAAACTTTCCTATGAAGTAAAAATCCAGGTCAGTTGGGACAATGGAGAGGATAGCACAGCTTGTTGAACAATGTTTACTTATTATTTGTTTCTAAGATTAAATATCATTATAATGGGTTTGGAGAGATGGTTTAGTGGTTAAGGTGCTTGCCTGCTAAGCCTAAGGACCTAGGTTCTACTCCCCAGGACCCACGTAAGACAGATGCACAAGGTGATGCATTTACAAAAGCAGTGCATACACACAATGTGGTGCATGCATCTGGAGTTAGTGTAAGTTGGCTCAGGCCCTGGCATGCCAATTTTTTTTTATCTCTCATAAAAAAAAATCATTGTAATGTAATATATAGCTTGTCATTAATTTTCAAGAGGACAGATATACAAAACCTCATCGAAAATCTTTTTTTTAAAATTTCTTTGTTTATTTATTTATTTATTTATTTGAGAGCGACAGAGAGAGAGAGAGAGAGGCAGAGAGAGAGAGAGAATGGGCACACCAGGGCCTCCAGCCACTGTAAATGAACTCCAGACGCGTGGGCCCCCTTGTGCATCTGGCTAACGTGGGTCTTGGGGAATAGAGCCTCAAACCAGGGTCCTTAGGCGTCACAGGCAAGCGATTAACCACTAAGCCATCTCTCCAGCCCACATCAAAAATCTTAAGTATCATTATTTGTTTTCAGTTTTGGTCATAACACAGGAGACTTACAACTAGGGCTCCTGGAAAAGCATTTTCAGCATAGAAAATGTACAAAGACATTGCATGTCTATGTGGTTGAAATTTGTATAACCTCAGAGATCATGTAAGTCCTGGAATAGAAGCACAGACCAAAAAATGTCATGTTCCCTATGTCTTCCTAGCAACAACAGCTAGCTGTTGCTGTTGCCCAATTTGCCCTCACTCTATGATCCTGCTGTTCCCACACAATTAAGGCAAAAAAATTCCATGTTTGATTATGTTACCCATGCTGTTCCTCACCTCTAGGTGAAGAAAAAAGTGATTGGCATCTAATTTCCTATGTCCATTGACTTTACAATGGATATACTTTACAAAAGGTGAAGCCACATTTCAATCTCACAAGCATGCTCATTGACTAAATTGTATCCTGTAATATCATACGGACAACATGCTTGCTGTGGGAAATTATTAGTGACAGCTGATAGGGAAGCAGTATGGGGAGATAATTAAAAATGCACCTGGGATCATTTTGTCAATGAAAATTAGCAGTCTGTCTCAGCTACCCCTTTCTTCTGTCATGTTTTATCCATGATTTCTAAGAGATTTTATTGTACTATGCTGCTCTAGAGAATGTATCTTCTTCTGAGAAATACAACTAAATAATTATAATAAATAAATAATAATAAATATAATTTAAAACATTAAGATTAAAAGCCTTTAACTCTCTTATTTCACAACTGATGAGTTTATAATCACTTCTTGAAGATGAGGATAATACATTGACAACCAACATGAACACCCTCCACCTACACTTACATACTACACCTGAAGACATTTGCTATAATTGAGAATCTCATTGTCACCAAGGCATACAATTTGCATTGGGGTTCACTATTTTATTATACACTCTATGGTTTTTGAAATATTGTTTTTATATGTTATTTTAATTTTTGTTAACTATTTAGTTATATGTGAATAGTGACCAAGGCAGTTCTATTATGTTGAAAATATGAAGATGTATTTGTCGGCTAGTGAGATGGCTCAGAAGTTAAAGGTGCTTGCTTGCAAATCCTGATGGTCCAGTTACAATTCCCCAGTATCACATAAAGCCAGATGCACAAAGTGGCAGGTGCATGTGGAGTACATTTGGAATGGTAAGAAGCATGGCATACCAAATCTCTCTCTTTCTCTGCTTGCAAATAAATAAACAAATACTTTAAAAAAGAGGTACTTGTGATAATTCAAACATATTTTATATGTGATATATTATGTTTGAGAAAATGTACTAGAAACTGAAAGAGCAAGAAATTATTTCTTCATATGATTGCAAGTACTGGGCTGATCAGGATTTGTTCACAACTAAATCAGAGGACAAACTTTGTCTCAATGATGCTCTTGGCCTTGTCCTCCTGTAAGAGTCCTGGGATTAAATCTACCTTGTGCACTTTGACATCCTCTCATTTCACTTCATCAAATTGTATACTTTTTCTTAGTGATATATATTAGATCTATATCATATTACGTTCATTACTGTCCTGTTCTCCCATCCCTTCACATTGCAATCTTTGCTGCTTAACTAAATTATTGCCATTGTCATAGTTTTTCTATCAGAATGGAAGTACATATTGAGGGCTGGAGATAAATTCCTGCAAAATCAATTTAGGTAAGGAAGTGTTTATTTCACCTCACAAATCCAGGTTATAGTCTATCATGGTGGGAAAGGCATGACACAGGAGCAAGTCATATTTAATCCAACACTGAGGAAGCAGAGCTGAGTGATGATGTTGATGCTCAGCTAGCTTTCTCCTTTGTAAGAAAGAGAAAAAAGAATCAGAGTAAAAGAGAATAAGCCCACTAGGTCCTCTAGCCATTGCAAAGGAACTCCACACAAATGTGCAACCTTGTATAATTGGACTAAGTGGGTAATGGGCAATCAAAACTGAGTCCTTAGGCTTTACAGGCAAGGGCCTTAACCACTTCATCATCTCTCCAGCCCTGTTTCTTCTTTTTGCACAGTCCAGGACCCAGCCCATGGGAAGGTGCTGCTCATAGGGTGGATCCTCCTACCTCAACTAATCTAATCTAGAAACTTCCTCACAGCTATGACCAGAGATTTGTTTATATGGTAATCTTAATTCCTGTCAAGTTAACAACCAGATTAACCATCACAAGGGCATGTTCCAGTTTATACTTATCAGTTCAGTGTGTGAATATTTACATATTTCTTTTGTATAAGCATGTTTCTATATCTTAAACAGATAAAGGAAGACCCAGAAAAAATGAATAATTTGTCAAATTTGACACAGATAATAAGTACTTTACTTCTATAGTAGCAAATAAAGTGTCTATAGGCAACTTTCTTAATTTTTTGACTATCCCATAATTTAAGATTCTTTCTTCTATCCCAAGTTCACATCATTGATAAGTTGTGTGCCATGTGCATTAACATTTATACTTTGGCTTTTTATTTTCCTTCATATATTGATGGAAGTGGATCAAGACTACTAAAATTTTGAAGGCAGAGATATTTAAAGCCTAAGGACCCAGGTTTGATTCTCCAGAACCCACATACACCAGATGCATAAGATGGAGCTGAAATTTGTTTGCAGTGGCTAGAGGTCTTGTTATATTCATTATCTCGCTCTGTCCCTTTCTCTCCCAAATAAGTAAATTAATAGGTGAGTAAAAATAAAATATTTTTAAAATCACATGATATGTACTTTTACAACATTTTTACACACAGAGAGATATATTAGGTACATATATGTTATATATATATGTATATATACATATGCATATATATATCATTATCAATAGGGCAATTATAGGAAATTATTAAATTAAAAATATAGTTCTAGACAGGGGTGGTAGTTCACACCTTTAATTTCAGCACTCAGAAGGCAGAAGTACGAGGATCACAATCAGTTCAAGGCCAACCTGAGAATACATAGTGAATTTCCAGGTCAGGCTGTGCTAGAGTAAGACCCTACCATATAAAACCAAATAAATAAATAAATGTAGCTCAATCAACATCAATATATACTTTGAAATATGGACTTCTTGAGTTAGTTGATTCACAGTTATAGTTTTATGAGGCTAAGTTCTTTCTTGTGTTGTTTTGATATTTTAATTACTTTTTGCTGTATGTTTGTGGTGTATGCATGTGTGTTTATGCAGGTAAGTGCAGGTGTGTATGTATATGTGTTCATGAAGGTCTTATTCTGCATCTTATTTTACTAGTTTTCTATTCTACAAGTACAGGCAGTTTGGTACTATTATTAGGCTCATCCGTGACCTACCCCCTCCCCATTGGCCCCTCCTCTTATTTTGAAATAGCATCTTTCATTGAACTAGTAGCTTCCTAATTCCACTAGAATAATTATCCATGCAACCCATGGAGCTTTCTAGCTCCAGCTCTATAGCACTGGGATTACAGACAAAAACAGGCATGTCCAGCATGTTATGTGGGTTCTGAGGATTCAAACTGAGGTCTTCATTGCTTGTGCAGCAAGTCCTTCAGCAGATGATCCATATCACTACCCTGGTTTCATGTTTAAAGTTCTGAAAGAAATTACTTTTAATATTGACCATGAACTTATATGTCAAATATACTTGCAGTTGAATTAAATCTATGTTTTCTTTTATGAGAATGATTTTGCCATTTCCCCTTCATGAGCAATATCTCGAACAGAAACACTTATAAAATAGACTGACAGTAATGGCAGCATATGATTTCAGAAAAGCATGAATACTACTAGTCACTATCTCCTTCACTATCAATGGATTGCCTTATGTTGTATTCACACATCTTTGGACACTTTAACTTCTGAGACCTATGCTTATTCTCTCAGTATTGCTGGAAAAAGTTTTGTGGGTGGTGTCTTCTTTATAGATGTTAACAAATCTGGGTAATAGACAAATTGATCCTTAAATCATTTTACTATTAAACATTATCAATACTTTTGCTTAGGAAAAGGAAAATGATTGTTTGTAACACAGTTTTCCTTAGCCTGTCAAATTTTCCTTTGTCATCTAATATAGATATAAAATACCTATTTCTGGTAATTTATCTAGTCTTGTCCTTATCTTTGTAACAAAATTTGAATTCTTCTTATTTGATGTTTAAAACTCTAGTGTTTTCCAAATAACTCCTATTATTATGAACAGGATATAAAAAATGATACTTCAATTTAAAATTTGTTATTTATTAAATTGCTTAAAGTGTCTAATCTAGAGAATAATGTTCATCACTATGTATTGTCAACCAAACAAATTGTGTTCTTTAGAAAAAGTACATCTTATAATAGTTAAGAATGTTGTTTAATGATATAATTCTATATACAGAAAGCAATTTTATGTTATTGACTCATTTTATCACTTATAAAATCAGCCATAGAAACACTCCCTAACTCTAAATAATATCAGAAATTTATTATTATTATTATTATTGCAAAGAATCAACTGCTAATATCGGAAGATGTAGTTCAGTGGTAGAACACTTGCCTAGTATTGCCTGAGTTTTGTCCATTGCCCTAGAGAAAAGTCAGTCTTCTATAGCTGGTAAATGACATCATTTTGATATGATTTTGAGTAAATATTCATAAATTCTACTAATAACATGAAGTTTAGTCACTACTTACATATCTCAAAGATAGAGATTTTGATTTTTTCCAGAATATGGAGATAAGTTATAAATGTGCTAGCTCTCTAAATGTAAGAAGGATATGTATTTATCCCCTCATGGAAGGAGGGACAAACAATAAAAAATCAATAGTTTTCTCTTTAGAAGTGTCCTAACTTTTGACTCGGCATCATATTGTCACCTACAAATTTATTGGGCCATTTTCATAGCTTTCCTGGGACATATGCAATGAATGGTTGGCTATGCCTGGAAGGAAATGAATGAAGTATACACATGTTTATGAAAGAAAGAAAGCATAAAGAAAAATGGTACTTTAGGATTGTATGAATATTTTTTTGACCTACATGTAATTAACTTGTGTCTGTTTATTTTGTTATATAATTACCCTTGCTTTAGGTCATATTCGCCATGACAGGTATTATTAATTGACAAGGAAGTATGTTCACAATGTCTTGTGCCAGCAGATAAAAGGGAGAAAATATGGGTATACCAGATCTGTTGCCATAGGGGAAAAAATATCCCATAGCACTGAATTCTAGTATATACTTGACTTTAAAAAGAAGAAGCATTTTAGGGTTTTAAAAATCCTTTTGCACTATAATTTGTAACAGACAGATTCAGGACACGGAGGTGAACTTCCAGACCAGGCATAGTTATGGAAGGAAAGGAATATTTATTGAACCATACAGATTCAGGGGAAGTTCCGTAGTGGCAGAAGAAGCTGGTCTTCTTTCATAGGTCCAAGCAGAGAGCCAGAGAAACCACAAGCCAAATCAATAAAACCACACCACAAACAAGCACACTTTAGTAACTCCAGGCACTTTGCATATCTTTAGATTGGAATTGCAAATCCACCATCACCTTTAGGGCTGGTCCACAAGATCCATCTAGTGACCTCTCCTCCAGCCAGGAGGCTGGAAATCCAAGAAGTTCTAATAAACTCCAGAATCTATTGGGGGACATTTATTCAAACTACCACAACAATCAACTGTTATTCTCCTTTAATATTATCTAATACTCTCTACATAACGACTGTTGCCATTCACAATTTTAAAGCCAGAGAAAGACTTAAGAAGTGTTAAGAAATTAACTGTCAGACAAAGTTTAAGCACGATCTGTTATTTACCAGCTGCAAGTATGACCTTTAGAATTTAATGTATCTACTCTCCTCACCTTTTTCAGTTTTGAAATGGAAGCTTGTTTTACAAGTTCTGTTTATGGCTGTAAAGGACTTGCCACTAGACTGCTGTATAGTACCATGTTCATCAAATACATTTAGCTTTTGTTCTTACTACTGTGCTTACTCTTCCCAGAGTGTGAGATTCAAGTCGTTATGGAAACTTCCAAAACTAAGAAGGTGTTGCTGCCTGTCCACATGTTTTTACATATTTGCTAAAGTAATAGAATACTTTTTTAAATTTTTTTTAATTATTTATTTGAAAGAGAGAGGAAGTGGGAGAAAGGAAGAGAGAGAGAGAAGTAATAGGCATGCCAGGGCCTCTAGCTGCTGCAAATGAACTCAAGATGCCTGCACCACCTTGTGCATCTGGCTTACATGGGTCATGGGGAATCAAACCTGAGTCCTTTGGCTTTGCAGGCAAGTGTCTTAATGGCTAAGCCATCTCTCCAGCTCTGAAGTAATAGAACTCTTTATTAAGCCTTAATGACTTATTTGATGCTTATCCAGATAGAGTTCACAGCAAGCCCCTCATCAATCATGAGTGGACACAAACTTAGATTATTCCTGATGATCAAACCAGTTGATCATCAGGGCTAACTCCCTTACATGACAATGAAATTTCACATGTAAAAATGCAAAAAATTATTTGAGACAATTAAAATAAATAAGCAGAAATACACCACAATCTCATAGTCCTCAATTTTTTTTTAGGATATTGTATGTATGATGCCAATATGAATGGTATCATTGGACTTCCTGTATCACTAATAAGGGTTTTTATGTTTTTGAGAACAAATAGTAATGAAACACCTGATTCTAATAGCATTCTTTACATAACTTACATGAATTTCAGCATGTTTTTTGTTCAATATTATAGTTACTAACCTCATTATTTACTATTATTCATTATTATTTTTATTTGGTGCTGAGTAATAAACATGTGTCTTGGAGTCCTGTACAGTGACTCCTATGAGTTACCTATAAACGCCTGTGGTAGTTTAAAGGCATTTCCTCAAATACACTCAACTATATTTTTCTGATTTTTTTTATTATTATTATTTCTTTTTACTTCCATGGTTGTAAACAATATCCCATAGTAATTCCCTCCCTCCCTCCACTTTCCCCTTTGAAACTGCACTCTCCTTCTTATCCCTTCCCCCTCTCAATTAGTTTCTCTTTTATTTCATGTCATCATTTTTTCCTCCTACTATGATGGTCTTGTGTAGGTAGTTTGAGGCACTGTGAGGTCATGGATATCCAGGCAATTTTGTGTCAGGAGGAGCACGTTGTAATGAGTCCTATCCTTCCTTTGCCTCTTACATTCTTTCTGCCACCTCTTCTGCAATGGACCATGAGCCTTGGAAGGTGTGATAGGGATATTTCAGTGCTGAGCACTCCTCTATCACTTCTTCTCAACACCATGGTGCTTTTTAAGTCATCAAGTTCACTGCCATCTGAAAAGAGAAGGTTCTCTAACAAAAAGTGAGAATAGCATTAATATATGGGTATGAACATTAAGAGAAGTGCTTACTGGGCAGTTTGCTGAGCATAGTGTATACATGTAGCCAGACAGCAGGAGACGTTACATCCCTAGGGCTCATGATTACCCCTGTTGTAGGTTTTCAGTATCAGGGATGTATTCCCTCCCATAAAGTAGGCTTCTAGCCAAACTACAGGGTGGCTTGTTTCCCCCATAATAGATGTGCCACTATGGCACTGTTGGTTCATTTAGCCTGGCTGGCCAAATATAAGGCTTGCAGTGTCTGCCATTGATTATTGCCAATGATGAGAGCTATCCCATTGAACTTCATGCAGCATAGATTTTTCTAGCTTTCTGTCAGCTGGTCTACATGGAGGAGGTTTTCAGCTCAGTTCCAGCAGGATTTTTCAGTGACCTTGCAACCCAAGTATGTGGAGTCTTCAGCAATAGGGTCTTACCATCTATTCCTAGGTTGGAAACCAATGGCCTATAATGTTTTGGGGGTATCAGGGACCTCCCTGCACAACAAGTCATTGGAAGGTATCCCATCCTTGGCACTGAAAATTTTCTAGTAACAATCTAAAGCTCCTGTCCAAAAAGTAGGTTTCGATACATCACTTAGTATAATCCTTTCCAGATCTATTCATTTTTTGGCAAATTTCATAACTTCATTTTCTTTACTGCTAAGTGGAACTCCATTGTGAAAATGTGCCATATCTTCATTATTCACTCATCAGTTGAGGGACATCTAGGCTGATTCCATTTCCTAGCTGTTGTGAACATAGAGGCAATAAACATCATTGAGCAAATATCTCTAAGGTAGTGAGATGGGTCCTTAGCATATATGCCTTGGAGTGCTCTAGCTGGGTGATATGGTAAATCTATTTTTAGCAGTCTCAGGAAACACCACACTGATTTCCACAATAGCCGGACCAGATTGCATTCCCACCAACAGTGTAGAATGGTTCATCTTTTTCCACATCCTTGCCAGCGTTTATGGTCATTTGTTTTCATGATGGTAACCAATCTGACAAGAGTGAGATGGAATCTCACCATAGTTTTAATCTGCATTTATCTGATGACTAGGTATGTAGAACTTTTTTTTAGATGTTTATATGTCATCTGTATTTCTTCTTTTGAGAACTCTTTATTTAGTTCCATAGCCCATTTTTTAACTGGGTTGTTTGATTTCTTATTATTTAATTTTTTGAGTTCTTCATATACCTTAAAGATTAATGCTCTATCAGATGTATAGCTGTCAAAGAGTTTTCTCCCATTCTGTAGGTCACCTCTTTCCTCTATTCACAATGTCTTTTGCTATGCAAAAGCTTTGTAATTTCATGAGGTCCCAATGGTTGATCTGTGGTTTTATTGACAGTGCAATTAAGGTTATATTCAGAAAGTTGTTGCCAACACCAATATACTGAAGGGTTTCTCCTAATTTTCCCTCAAGCAGTTTCAGAGTTTCAGGTCTGATATTAAGGTCTTTGATCCATTTGGACTTAATTCTTGTGAATGGAGAGAGGTAAGGATCTATTTTCATCTTTCTACATACAGATATCCAGTTTTCACAGCACCACTTGTTGAACAGGCTTTTTCCAAATGAATATTTTTGCCATTTTTGTCAAAGAGCAGGTGGTTGTAGCTTTCTGGACTTATATATGGGTCCTCTATTCTGTTCCATTGATCCACATGTCTGTTTTTGGGCCAGTACCATGCTGTTTTTGTTACTATGATTCTGTAACATAGGTCAAAATTAGGTATGGTGATACCACCAGCCTTATTTTTGTTGCTCAAAATTGTTTTAGATATTCAAGATTTTTGTGCTTCCACATGAATTTTTGGATTGATTTTTCTATTTCCATGAAGAATGCCATTGAAATTTTGATGGGGATTGCATTAAATGTGTAGACTGCTTTTGGTCATATTGCCATTTTCACAATATTGATTCTTCTGATCCAAGAACAAGGGATGTCTTTCCATTTCCTAGTGTCCTCTGCAATTTATCACTTGAATGTTTAAAAGTTTTCATTTTAAAGATCCTTCATTTCCTTGGTTAGGTTTATTCCAAGGTACTATTTTTTTGAGGCAATTATGAAGGAGAATGATTCTCTGATTTTGTCCTCTGTTTGTTTGTTGTTAGCATATATAGAAGATTACTGCTTTCCATGTGTTTATTTTGTATAATGCTATATCACCATAGGTGTTTAAAGCTCTAACATTTGCTAGTAAAGTCTTTAAGGTCCATTATTTATAGAATCATGTCATCTGCAAATAATGATAACTTGATCTCTTCCTTTCCAATTTGTATCCCTTTTATGTATGTCTCTTGCCTTATTGCTATGGCTAAGGCTTCCAGTACCATATTAAATAAAAGTGGAGACAGTGGACACCTTTGTCTTGTTCCTGATTTTAGTGGAAAAGCCTCAATTTTTTTCTCCATTTAGTATTATTTTGGCTGTAGGCTTGTCATAAATAGCCCTTATTATGTTGAGATTTGTTCCTTATATTTCCAGTCTCTATAGGACTTTTATATTGAAGGGTTTTTGGATTTTGTTGAATGCTTTTTCTGCATCTAATGAGAACATCATGTGAATTTTTTGTTCTTCAGTCCATTTATATAATGTATTACTGTTATCAATTTGCATATGTTGAACTATCCCTGCATCTCTGGGATAAAGCCTACTTGGTTGAGATGAATTATTTTTCTGACATATTCTTTTTTTTAAATTATTTATTTATTTATTTATTTGAGAGTGACAGACACAGAGAGAAAGACAGATAGAGGGAGAGAGAGGGAATGGGCATGCCAGGGCTTCCAGCCTCTGCAAACGAACTCCAGATGTTTGCGCCCCCTTATGCATCTGGCTAACGTGGGACCTGGGGAATGGAGCCTCGAACTGGGGTACTTAGGCTTCATAGGCAAGCGCTTAACCGCTAAGCCATCTCTCCAGCCCTCTGACATATTCTTGTATTCTGTTTGCCAATATTTTGTTGAGAATTTTTGCATCATTTTTCATGAGGGAGATTGGTCTGTAATTTTCTTTTTTTGTTCTATCTTTGCCTGGATTTGGTATCAGGGTGATGCAGGCTTCATACAAGGAGTTTGGTAGAATTCCTTCTTTTTCTATTTTATGGAAAAGTTTAAGAAGCATTGGTGTTAGTTCTTCCATGAAGGGCTGGTAAAATTCACCAGTGAATCCATCTGGGGCTGGACTTTTTTAGTTGGAAGATTTTTGATAACTGTTTGGATCTCCATACTTGATATAGGTCTTTTTAAGTGTTTAATCTCTTCTTGATTTAATTTAGGTAAGTCATATAAATCAAGGAAATCATCCATGTCTTTCAGATTTTCAAACTTAGTGGAGTATATGTCCTTATAGTGTGTCCGTATGATTTAAAAACAAAAAATTCTCTGGTATCTTGTCATGGTGCCTTTTTCATCTCTAATTTTATTAATTATATCTCTTATCTCTTTCTTTTGATCAGATTTGCTAAGTGTTTATCAATTTGGTTTATGCTTTCAAAGAACCAACTCTTTGTTTCATTGATTCTTTGGATTTTGTTTGTTTCTATTTCATTAATTTCTGCCCTAATCTTTATTATATCTTACTGTCTACTGATTTTCAGTTTGCCTTGTTCTTCTTTTTCCAAGGCTGTAAGGTGAAACATTAAGTGGTTTACTTGTGACCTCTCTAATTTATTAATATAGGCACTTAAAGCTATAAATGTCCCACTTAGGACTGATTTCATTGTATCCCAAAAGCTTTGATATGTTGTGTTTTTATTATCATTTGACTCTATGAATTTTTTGTTTTTTTTGTTGTTGTTTGTTTTTTAATTTTTTTATTTATTTATTTGAGAGTGATAGACACAGAGAGAAAGACAGATAGAGGGAGAGAGAGAGAATGGGCGCGCCAGGGCTTCCAGCCTCTGCAAACGAACTCCAGACGCGTGCGCCCCCTTATGCATCTGGCTAACATGGGACCTGGGGAACCAAGCCTCGAACTGGGGTCCTTAGGCTTCACAGCAAGCACTTAACCGCTACGCCATCTCTCCAGCCCAACTCTATGAATTTTTGTTATTTCATTCTTGATTTCTTCATCGACCCATTCATCATTTAATAATGTATTGATTAGTTTCCATGACCTTGTGTATGCCTATAGCTTTTCTTGCTATTGGTTTGTAGTTTGATTCCATTGTGATCAGATAGAGTGCAAAGAATTATTTCAATTTTACTGTATTTGTTAAGATTTGTTTTGTGTCCTTATATATGGTCTGTTTTAGAGGATGTTCCATGTGCTGCTGAAAAAAAAATGTGTATTCTGCAGCATTTAGATAAAATGTCCTGCATATATCTATATCATTTGTATGATCTCCTTTAATCCAGATGTATCTCTGTTTATTTTTTTGTCCAGATGACACAACAATTGATGAGAGTGGGATGTTGAAGTCACTCACTACAACTGTGTCTGGTGTTTTCTGTGACCTTAGTTCTAATAGTGTTTGTTTGATAAACTTGGAGCCTCCATATTAGAACATATGCATATATATTTAGGATTGTCATATTCTCCTGTTGGAGTGTGCCTTTAATCAATATAAAGTGACCTTCCTTATCTTTCCAAACTAATGTTGGACTGAAGTTTACCTTGTCAGATATTAGGATGACAACCCCTGCTTGTTTTCTAGGCCCATTTGCTTGAAACACTCTTTTTTAACTTTTCACCTAAGATAATGTCCATTCTTTGTAGAAAGATAAGTTTCTTGGAAGCAACAAATTGAAGGATCCTGCTTTTTAACCCAGTCTGCAACCTATGTCTTTTGGTTGGGGCATTGAGGCCATTGATATTAAGTGTGATTATTGAAAGGTGTGTATTTATTTTTCCCATTTTTCTTGTTTTGAAGTTCTTACATTACCTTTGCTCTCTTGTATTAGCTAGTATTTGAGTATGGTTTGTTTCTTCCAGGTTCTTTATATTGTGCGTGTCTTTCTAGTCAGCATGGAAGATCCTTTCAAGTATTTTCTGTAGAGCTGGTTTTGTCTTCAAATATTCCTTTAGTCTGCTTTTGTTGTGGAATGTCATTTTTCTGTGTATTTGAATGGATACCTTTGCAAGATAAAAAACTTTTGTTGACAGTTGTTATCCTTCACAACCTGCAATACATCATTCTAAGCCCTTCTGCTTTTAAAGTTTGTGCTGAGTAATCTGCTGTGATACTGAATGTATGTGTATGTGACTTATTTTTTTCTTTAACTGCTTTCAATATATTTTCTTTGGTTTGTTTGGTAGTTTAATTTTAATATGGCAAGTAGAGGTTCTCCCAAGGGTTTGTCTGTTCAGTGTTCTAAAGGCTTCCTGTATCTGCATTGACATCTCTTTCCCAATTTGAGGAAGATTTTCTTCTATGATTTTGTTGAAAATGAGTTCTTTGCCTTTGGAGTGAAATTCTTCTCTTCTTCTCCATCTATACCCTGTATATCCTGAATTCTGATGTTTGATCTTTTCATAGTGTCCCTTTCATACTTTCCTATTAGTTTGTGTCTCTCTTTGTTAGACTGTATTAGATCTGTTGCCTGGGCTTCTAGTTTTGATATTCTGTCCTCTCCTTCATCCATTCTGATGGTGAGATTTTCTACAGAGTTTTTATTTCATTGACTGTGTTCTTCATTGATAGTAGTTTTAAATGGTTTTTCTTTATTATTTCTATTTCATTATTTATGTCTTTTATTGACCACCTAATTTTATTAAATTGGTTTCCTGTGTCTTCTTTCAATTCTTTGATTTCATCTTTGATTTCTTTGAACATACTTATAATAATTCTTTTAAAATCTTTCTCAGGCATTTCATCTAAATCAGTCCCACTAGAAGTCATTTCTGATGCATTAATACTTTTTGGTGGATTTATATTGTCTTGATTTTTTGTGTTTTTTGTGTTATGATGTACATATTTTTGCTCCTTTGATTAATTTAATGCTTGGATTTTCTAATTATCTTCAGTATTATTAGATGTACAATCAATCTGATGTTATATATCTTCAGGATAGGAGCTTAAGGTGCTAACTGTGGCCATTAAGACTCTCAGAGTAACTACAAAAGTGACTCTAGATGTTGGGTATGTCTGCTATGAGAATATTCAAGTAGATTGAGTGGAACAAAATACAGACAGACACTAAAATTTAACTAAACATGTACACATTCAATGAAAAACAGCACAGATTATTTATGCAAGAGTAGGTATTAAGACAACCAGATCCCCTAACAAAGTCACAGTCCCTTAAGATGTGTGTTGCCCCACACCCTTAATCCTGTCAACTAGGAGGCTAAGATGTCTGGTCTGTTGAGGTCTCCAAGTCAGCTTGTGACCATGTGAGACCATTCCCTAACAAATGACAGAAGAGGAAACAAAGGCACTATAAATCAGGAAGCACCAAATGACAAGCCCAAAATATAGCTTATTTAAGAATGGCAAATCCAGACATCCATCAGATTTAACATGTAATTAACTTGACATGGAAGGTGCAATTAGCCCTTCTAATGACCAGGCTTATTTGGTGGTTACTGGCCTGGTGTAATCCCAGTTACCTTTTGGGGTGATTTTGTTCTCAGTTATACTGTGCTCCTGCTTGGGTCCCTCTTTGCTGTGCTGTGGGCTCAGGTAGGCTGGCTGCGTTGCTAGATCTCTGCTCTCATTGCCTGTGCTGGGTGCTGTGTAGGTGAGCTCCCTTCCCCAGGTCTCTAGAGAATAAAACCTGAGTTCTTAGGCTTCATAGGCAAGTGCCTTGACTGCTCAACCATCTCTCCAATGCAAGTAATAGCTCTTTAAGTAGTCCTCAAAGACTGTAGTCAAATAATAATAATCCCTTTATTGTATTGTTTGTAAATAATGACATAAAGCCTGATGGAATGCTGGCAGCTATAATTTTTATTATACATTTTTTATATAAAATCCCCAAATGCCATCAGTATAATTATCATTATGAACCAAACTTTTGGAGAAAGTTAATATATATATAATAATAATAATAATACACACACACACACACACACACACACACACACACACACGCCATATTCCAGAGACCATGTGCCTCTGGGGAATGCTGTCAGGATGGATAGTTCCTTGTGCTGTCATATGCATTCATTCTTTTTAGATATTTCTGTTGTCTTTTTTTTTTTTTTTTTTTTTGGTTTTTCGAGGTAGGGTCTCACTCTGGTCCAGGCTGACCTGGAAGTAACTCTGTAGTCTCAGGGTGGCCTTGAACTCACGGTGATCTTCCTACCTCTGCCTCCCGAGTGCTGGGATTAAAGGCGTGCGCCACCACGCCCGGCTTCTGTTGTCTTTTGAGACTCCCCTTCAATTCCAAAATTCATAATGGCTCTTTTAATACAGAGGTAATTATAACATATGTCAATTTAATATACATATGTTCCATGTAAAATGTCACCTAAAATGCTAATGTTTATTTGGTTTGTTGTTTCTTTGTTTATTCATTTTGAGGTCCTAGGACTAAATCCAAGACTTTATGCACTGTAGACAAATTCTTTACCACTGAGCTACATTCCAATTCCAGAAATTATGTTTAAAAAGTAAGAAATTGCCCAGCACTCAGGAGGCAGAGGTAGAAGGATCACTGAGAGTTCAAGGCCACGTTGAGATTACATAGTGAATTCCAGGTCAGTGTGGTCTAGAGTGAAACCCTACTCACAAAACCAAATAAATAAATAATAAAAATAAATATTAAAAAGTGAGAAATTAGAGCCAAAGAAATGACTTACTGGTTAAGTTGCTCACCTGCAATAAAAAAAAACCAGGTTCAATCTCCAGGACTCATGTAAGCCAGATGCAAGGTGGCACTTGATTTTGGAGTTTCTTTGCAGTGGCTGGAGGTCCTGGAAGTGTTTCCATTTTCTCTCTTTTTCTCTTTAACTGTTTCACTCTCTACATTTCAAAGAAATAAAAAATAAAATATTTTAAAAGTGAGAAATTTGTACAATATAATAGAAGTATGTACATCATGTGTACTGAAACCTATTTCCAAAGTGTTCTGAATCAGTTAAACCTGAATTTGTGCTGAAAGTTAATATTCACAGGTCTCACCCAGAACCTGATAAGCCCTAATTTTTATATTAATTGGAGTTTTAAACAAAGACATGGCCATTTTTCATGAAAAGCAATATTTTGTGAGATATTTACTTATATAAATTCATCAAATCAGAGATATCTACATAAGAGTGTGAGATTCAACGTGATTAAAGAGATATTTTATCATGTCTATGCAGTATTTAACTATAATATAACACATGTACATTTTAAAAGTAATAAGACAAAATTTAAAACTGAATAAGGAATAGATCACTATGTGAAGACTGACAGTATATAAAATGGCACACAAAGCATTTAGTACACACATTATGTATTACATATATTTTCCATGAATGGAATTTTCTGCCAGTAGTATTTTATTTTGAATTTATGGGAAATAGGAATTTCGAAGTACCACAGTGGTAAGAAAAATAAAAAAAAAATTAAAGTATAAATCTCAAGACATACATCTCCCTTTAATTCATAATATATGACATTTTAAATGCTTGGCATTAACAGTATGACTACTATAATGATACCTGAATGAATTGCAGTTAGAATGACATATAAATTACAATGTCTAACATGCATATCAGTCATTCTGTTTGTTTAAAAACAAATAGATACAGCAGCTTAAATGCATTGGCTGCCTCAAAATAAGTGCTTGGAAATAGAATATTTCATGCATTGAAATTTAACATTCAGAATCTAATATGATTACAACAATTTATCTAAATATATAGGCCATACAAATAATGATAACTGTAAAAAATAGCAATTTTGGCATTTTTATTTAAGGAAAAAATCTTTAATAATTCATTTAAAATGAGCATTCATTCTTTTTCATTGATATGAGAAGATTATTGATTTAGGTAAAATGTCAACAATCTTATTATTTAAAATTGAGGCTTAGGAACCTGGATTCATTACCAATGAAATATAATCAGTTTCTATAATGTTCTATGAGAAATTTTCCTATTGTCATTATCACTGTTAACTCAGCTGAAAGAGACAGCAGATGGTTTCTTTGGCTTTCATGAATATGAATAGCATATGAATGCCCATATATGTATAAATATGCACATATCAAGTCAAGTTATTAAGTAAAATATCTGTGACAAAGATGTTGCTTTTTAACTATAAGAGCCAGAGAGGAATGAAAGACAGACAGAAAGGACCAATACTTCAATGCTTTAAATGTCACAGTACTGTAAGCCTTCTAGACTTGTACACAATAACTTGGATTTTCCATAGAAATGAATGGCTCACCCATCAGAATTCCTATGCATAAGATAAGTATGATGTACTTTCCTGGAGATCCTTGTTACTGAGTTTGCCCTTATTCTGAGTTTTAACTCAGGAAGCATACCTCTTCCTTTTATCTTTCTTTCTCTATTTTGGATGCCAGCTGAAATAATAAGCATGTTTCTCCTCACATTCTGGCTTTTCCACCTTTTTCTCAATATATTTCTTTGCTTTGCCCACAAACATACACACAAACAAACAAATAAATATTCCTGCCACAACCTGAGATCATACATATGCTCACATCATTTATAATGGAAGAAATGGCCCCTGTACATTAAATGTGAACTCTTTAATCTCACCTAGTCGTCAGCCCCCTCATGAGCCCACCAGCGTTTGAGACAGGCAGCAGCTTCACCATGATCCCTATCTTTCAAAACTAGTGATGAAAAAGGTTCTACTCAACTAACTTTGAGCTTCTTTCATCTGAAAACCAACCCATCTCTAGTGCAAACCACCAGAGTGAATGAGGAAATCACTGTTCCCAACTCTTCCATGACTGGAAGTCTAGATAGATACTTGTTCTAACTGAAATCAAATCTTTAAATAAACAGTTACCTTCATTTCAAATCACTATAGCCATTCACATAAACAGTTGCTGCTGAATTTTAATGTTCTCATTTTTAATGTGATAATGACTTTTGAAAATGTACAAAATTATAACCTAGAGAATAATTAGAGCTTTTTTGTTGTTGCTATGACGGAATGTGGTTTTGCAGCCCAAGTTTGCCTTAACTCATTATTTAGCCCAGGTATCCTAGGCAGGACACCATAAAGCATTTTCTAATAGAGAACATTTTGATTTTACCATTATTTGAACACAAAGGTGGTCCAAGAATAGACAAAATTGAATATTAGAAAAATCAGCCAAAGCTGTTATTTAAAATGAATAAAAATCTTAAAGTTGAGCGTAGAAATATGAAATACAAGTGAAAAGGCTCATCCTAACACAAACCCACTGCCAGCAAGAAAAGCTGGTTCACATCAGAACCACATGATGGTATCTCCAACATTAATTACCACCACACCAAAAGAGATACTGTTTAAGATAAGAGTTTCTCACCTCTACTCTGTACCACTGTCTTACTCAGATTCTTTGCACCTCACTTGTCTTTTTCTTCTCCTGGAAGTAGTAATTAGAAAAGGCAAAATTCTCTTATCCTGGGGTCCACATCCCCTGCATGTTTCTCAAAACTTAAGAATAGTTCCCAGTTAAATCACTGGTGAATTTGTGCTGTGCTGACTTCCAACTAAGCATAGATTTACAACTAAATTTGATATTTAATGTATCATAAGTCTCTAACCAGGTCAACTTACACATGATATGTAACTGTACTTGGGACAAACAATTCCCTGCAAGTATCCAAACTCTTAAAAAAATTACAAAAACCTATCCATGATAAACTATAAAGTTAGATCCAACTTTTTTTTAAATTTAATTTATTAGTTTTCTTTTCAGTAAATACAGGCAGTTTGGTACCATTATTTAGGCTCATCTGTGATCTACCCCCTCCCATTAGACCCTCCTTGTTAATGAAAATGGGTCTTGCATTGTGGAGTTAGCCCCCAGTTATTGGTATGATGAATGTCTCTGCAAATCATAGAACCAACTTTTATTTTCCTTACTACATATCCATAGTTCTATATACTATATAACAGAATGTGGTGGTTTGATTCAAGTGTCCACCATAAGCTTATGTGTTTTGAATTCTAGGTTCCCAGCTGTTGGAAATTTGGGAATTGGAGCCTGCTGGAGGCAGTATAATTTGGGGAGCTGTTTATGGGTGTTATAACCAGCTTTCCCCTAGCTAGTGCTTGACACACTCTCCTATTGTTGTTGTCCACCTTATGTTGGCCAGGAGGTGATGTCCACCCTCTGCTCATGCCATCATTTTCTCCTACCATCATGGAGCTTTCCCTCCAGTCTATAATCCAAATTAAACACTTTCCTTCCACAAGCTTCTCTTGGTTAGCTTCTTTCTGCCAGCAACATGAAGCTACCTGAAACACAGATCTTTGTTCAAAATAAATACCAGCAATCAACTGACCCTTTTGCTAACCTCAATTAGCTATATGATCATTTCCTATCATGCATTATTATCTGGAATGCCAATTACTGTCATATACCATCAAGCTGATAACCTGTATCCCAAGCCAAGTAGACTACTTTTTTTTTTCCCCCACAGAGGCCTAATAATATGGGAATAGACTGGTTCTGCAAAACCCAGTTGGCCATTCTATTGAAAATACTGCTCTTTGGGGAACTTTTTCCGACTCTTTAATATTGTGCTCCTAGAAGACAATGGAGTTGCAGTATCTAACTATGCTCTATCCAATAGACAATGTAAGTTACATGAATAATTGAAGTTCTCTAGCTATGTTTTAAAAAGTAAAAGAAACATAACTCTGATATTTTATTTATAGTTATTTATACCTAACAGGTTTATATTTATAGAATACACAATATCTGAGTTGTCTCATTTTAAATTATGCATATTTTTAAAAAGTAATATAATTTTTGTCACCCCAAGTCTTCAAAATCTGTTGCACATATGATCCATTGAATGAATCCCAGTTAAACCAAATTTCCTGATTTTAATATTTATATGTTAATTTATGAAAGACAGACAGAGGGATAGGAAAGAGAGAATGGGAACACCAGGACCTCTTGTCACTGCCCACAAACCCCAGATGCTTATGACACTTTGTGCACCTGGCTTTATGTTTGTACTGGAGAATCAAACATAAGCCTTCAGGATTTTCAGGTAAACACCTACTGAACCATTTCTCTAGCCTTGGGCCAGACTTCCAATGGTTATTGGCACCATGTGATTCTTAGTCAATCAAAACCATGATGCTAAATTTTTAATAAGCATTTGAAAATGAATTAATTATGTAGCTTCATTATCAGGTTAAGGTAACCTTTGTGGGAATGTTTTACTGTACATGTACATAAGAATAGTTCCTAGCTTTAAGGTGAATTAAGCAGCCAAATGGATTAAAAGTATGATATTGTTTCTTTTTTATTATTATAATTATTGTTATTTACAACATATTTCCTATAGATACATCATGTGTTGGTACCTTCTTTTCCCTTTTTCCTGCCCCCATTCTATAGGGGACCCTCCTCAGTGGGGTTGCAGGTATTATACTAAGTCTCCAGAATACACCTGTGGAACTGCCTGGTTCCATGTAAATCACTCTTTCAAAGTAAAATAAAATTAGAATTTAATTTTAGAAATATGGTCGAACCAACTTACAATATATGTCAAAACCAACATAATTTTTTAAAAACATATTATATGATAAAAAGAATTATAATTAGAAATATTTATCATGCTCAACTAAAAAAGTAAGGGCACTCTGGCAATATCATCTAAAGTAACAATTAGAAAAACACATCAAATAAGAGTAAATACTAATTAAGTTTTCACTTTGAAGTAAAAAACTGCTACAGAGTAAAAATTTCCCAAATCATTTTCAAGGCTAAACATTTGATAGTGGAGGTGCATGGATATACGATATAACATGTACATGATAAATTTTTCATGAACACATATGTAAAATATTAAGTTAAAATTGATACATCAAATTCAATAAAATACTTGGAAATGTACCACTATTAAATGGACTTCCATGAACTTACCAATTCATCCTTAGAAAATCTATTAGTTAAATTAACAAGGCAAACTGATTAAAGGAAAATGACTATGTGACTTCCTGAAGAACTGCAGAAGAGTCAATACCTATTCAAAAATGATAAAAATTAAAATGAGAGCTATATAAATATAAAATCAAAGAGTAATTGGTAAAATGAAGGATATCTATCATAATACAAAGCAACCACACTGTTAACGTGAGATGAGGTATTATTTTGTTCAATTTCTCTGATAGAGTTTATCAAAAATAATTTTTTTAAAATTATTTATTTATTTATTTGAGAGCGACAGACACAGAGATAAAGACAGATAGAGGGAGAGAGAGAGAATGGGCGCGCCAAGGCTTCCAGCCTCTGCAAACAAACTCCAGACGCGTGCGCCCCCTTGTGCATCTGGCTAACGTGGGACCTGGGGAACCGAGCCTCGAACCGGGGTCCTTAGGCTTCACAGGCAAGCGCTTAACCACTAAGCCATCTCTCCAGCCCTCAAAAATAAATTTAAAACTATAACCTAGAAGTAACATGTGTGTAAAGATGGAAATTTAAAGAGTGTCATCATTATGATGTTATGGCTCATGTAAAGAGGGCATGAGATCTATATTCAATGTTCAGTGGTACTCTTCGATATAAGTATAACTAAATGAAATATATTTCATCAAAAGTAAGTACTAATAGGGAGCTGGAGAGCTGGCTTAGTGGTTAAGTCATATGCCTATGAAGCTTAAGGACCCAGATTTGATTCTCCAGGTCCCACATAAGTCAGATGCTCATGGTGGTGCATGGGTCTGGAGTACTTTGTGGTGGCTAGATGTCCTGGGGCACCCATTCTCTCTCTCTCTCTCTGTCTGCCTCACTCCCCCTATCTCTAATAAATAAATGAAAATAAATCTTTTAAAAATATGAAAAGTAGGTACTAATAAACATATTGAACAAACTTGCATGTCCATTATATTAAAGTTAAAACTTGAAAAAATGTAAAATATATCCTAAAGTATTACATTTCAAAAGGCAGATCATATATTTGTGTATGTGTGTGTGTGTGTGTGTATGTGTGTGTGTGTGTGAGAGAGAGAGAGAGAGAGAGAGAGAGAGAGAGAGAGAAAGAGAATGGAAAAAATCAGTATATATACACATGTATCTCAAATATATGTATGGAAAAATCAGTAAGGAATATTCTAACCAGTTAAACAATAAAATTCATGCAAAGACTATCATGGTCACAAATTCAGAGATTACAAACAATTTCATCAATCCAAAACTTACCTGATTTTTTGTTATCTTCTAAACCCAGGTGTACTACATAGATGCACACTCCCCCCACACACCCACACTCATTTGCATACATAACCCATTGTGCTTTCAGTGAATGGACAAGTAAAGAGGTTGAGAAGGATGCCACTCACAAGCAATCAGGACTTTGGAGAGACACCCTACATGTCCTACAGAGAAAATTCTTTTGTCTTTCATATGTGCATTGTTAAGTGTTCATTCCTAAAGCTAACTCATATTTTTATTGTGTTGAGTCATACATGTTATATTACTGTGATTGACAAATGTTCCCTTTAATTTCAAATAATATCCCATACTATTTCTATTTCTTTGTGTGTGTACTTTTTTCCCCTCTCTTGCATGCATGTGTGCTACTGTATTAGAACGTATCTCTTCCTTGGGATCCATGAGGATTTTATTTATAAAGCTGGATGTTTGGGGCTGGAGAGATGGCATAGTGGTTAAGTATTTGCCTGTGAAGCCTAAGGACCCCAGTTCGAGGGTCAATTCCTCAGGACACATGTTAGCCAGATGCACAAGGGGGTGCACACATCTGGAGTTCGTTTGCAGTGGCTGGAGGCTCTGGCACACCCATTCTCTCTCTCTCTCTCTCTCTCTCTCTCTCTCTCTCTTTAGCTCTTGTCTGTCACTCTCAAAATAAATAAATGAAATAAATAAATAATTAAAATCTGAATGTTTCACCATTGGGAGCATATAGAAATAATAGCTATTCCTTTTTTAATTGATTCTTTGGTTTCTTGCTTCTTTCAGTTTCTGTACTAAACTTTATAAGTATAACCATTCCTGTTCAGTTTCTTTCCCTTTCCTTAGATAAGATTTACAAGCTGGAATAACATGGAATCTTTCATGTATTCAATTAAGAAAACATGCTGTGGAATGGAGAGATGGTCAGCAGTAAAGTGTGCTTGCTTTCGAAGCCTGTTGGCCTATGTTTTATTCTTGGTACCCACGTAAAACCATATGTACAAAGTAGCACAGCACCTGAAGTTCGTTTGTAGTGGCAGAACTCCCTGCAGGTATATTCTCGTTTGTCTGCTTCCCTCCCTCTTTCTCGCTTTCCCTCTTGATATCTATCTGTCTCTCAAACAAATGAAAATATTTTTTAAAAAAATACTACTAAAATATGCTGAGAAATCTTCCTCTGCTTTATTGGATACAAAGCATCTTATGCAAAAGGCATAATCAGTGTTTATACTGAGAAACTATATATGCTCAATCGCTATGCTATGGAAAACTTATATCTATACTTAAACAGAATGAGATTTGCAAGGACAACATGCATATAATATAAATACAAAATGGTAATAAGAAAATTTAGCAAAATCTTTTACGGTTTCTCCTTTTGATTTGAATTTTCTATTTCACTATGAGTATCAAGAAAGTAGAAGAAAGAAATGTGACTATTAACCCCTAGGTACATATTCAATTTTGTTTTGATCTCCTCTATACACAAGAGAGAGAGAGAGGGAATTTTCTGCCTTTCTACACACACTGTCATCTAAGAGAAAGAGAAAACTATATTATAAAGTAAAAGACACTCTGGGAGTCAGGGCTTTGTAGATGAAGCCTCCTTTTGTCATTTTATTGTTGTAGTCATTGCTGTTGTCATTCTAATTTTAAACTTCAAAGAATCAGTGATGCCTTTTTGCCTGATTGTTAGAGCAAATTTTCAAAGAAATGTTTGGCTAATCCTTCAGCCAAATGACCTCACGATTGGGAGAGCCAAGGTAGAAAGATGAATTAATACCAGTACCATCAAGTCAGCGTGAAGAGGCCACAGAAGCATTTGTTCCTATTTAATCATTGGAAAACTAGATGCCAGAAACAATCTCATCTATTTATTTTTTGTAGTCAGTTCCTTAAAGCATATTATCTGCAAAAACTTATATTTAAACCCCTTAAATTATACAAAGGATCACAAAGAAAATTGATGCAATCATTCTTTCATCTTTACTAGGCAACTGAGAGGAACTTGTAAAGAATAGAAGGTGGAGAGAAATGATGTCCTTAAAGAAAAATTACAGTTTTCTGCAAAGCAGGGAATTTCCCCACCTCAATGTTACTTGCTATATTTTCCAGTGTAGTTTCAACTATAAAATGTCACCTATTGAGAGAGGGATGCATTTAAGCAGACCAGAAAAAAAAGGAGGGGTGGGGGGAAGAAGGAGTTTGACTGCAAGCGAGAAGGATTTATAAATAGGCAACTAGTTAAAGGGCACAATAAAAAACATCATCATGCATATGTTTTTTTTTTTCTGCCATGGGTGGATTTTTGTCTTATTTGTACATTAATAAAATTATTTTTTTGTAAAAAAAAAAGGCAAATATATATCTAAAATCCTTACAAATGCATAATAGCTGTTTTAATTATACCATTTTGTAATGATGATGGCTTGGGAACTTTCTATAAAACCTTTTAGTTATAAAGACATGAATCTGAACACCCTGGACTATGACAAATGAGGACTATTATTTCACACTTCAAACACTTCTTGGTTCCATCCTAGGGTACATAATTCACTGCCAGACATTACTGAAATTCTAGAGCCAAATTTCAAAATTTCTCTTACAAATCCTAAAGTTGCCTAAGGGTAGAATCATAATGTAGAAGATTTCACAGTCCTTCATAATTCTGATACTGACATTCTACTTACTCACACTTTTTAATGCAATGAATATTTATTATGGATCTTATATTTGGAGATTGCTGTACCACAAAGTAGAAATACAGCATTCTAGTTGAGACAGATTTTAAAGACATAAATGTTGATTACCTGTAGGTATTATTGTGGATTGAAGAAAGGTATAAGGAGGAATGAGATGAAGGTGCCAGCTTAAATATGATAGGAAAAGAAGCTGAAGAGGTACTGTGGAAACTGAAGGAACAGAGTCAGCCATGAAGAAAATCATGAGAGTAGCATGCGGAAAGGCATCAATTCTTTTCCAAAACACAGAGAAAGTCCTTCTGGCCATAAAATTTAGCAAATCAGTATGTAACGTTGAAGATCTGCTTCACAGGCCAGGATTACTGATGTCTCCATCACAGACCTGGGTCCTAGAAAAAAAAAAAAAAAACTTAAAATAGTTTATGAGTCCCCGCTTTATAAGGCTTCAGGTCTCTAAGAAGGTGTACACTTGCAATGTCTCAGGCCTGTTGAACATACTGTTTTCTTCGCATTCTGGACAAAGCCCTCCTTCTCACCACATCTTTAGATGTTTCAAGTGGTCCTGAACATTTAAGGATCATTTTCCAGTCATTTTTCAATCATTTTTGGAAGTTGTAAGTTATTTTCCCATAGTGATTCTATTTTGTGTTCTCACTTTATTAATTCTCCTCCCTGGGCTGCTTAATCTAAGAGGCATTGATTATTGTGTATTAAACCAAAAATCACATTTTGACAATACAGAATGTAACTAATTTCTTGATATGTATTTCAAAAGTTATTATTTTATCTGATTTTGCTGTCACATTTTTTTTTTTAAGTTTGCTCATATATTTGAGAGCTTGCTTGGATGTTCTAGCAGGGGAGTACAGCTACTCATATAGCCTTGACCAAAGACTAGACCTCCTCTTTTGGGGGAAGGTCATCCTGCTCTTCAACCAAGCACACAGCATCAGGAGAATTTCACATGGAATGGTGAGGGAGGAAGCAGCCTAGTCAGCCAGATCAGCAGAATCAACCCTGGTGATTTCTAGGGTGACAGATGACACAGCCAGATCTCCTTCACATCCTTGAATCATACATTTGAAAACAAAAGTAAAAACAAGCATTTTGTCATCTTGCAGATTTTCTAGAGAAATAAAATCTTTTTTTTCTCAATTTTTATTAACATTTTCCATGATTATAAAAAATACCCCATGGTAATACCCTCCCTCCCCCTCTTTCCCCTTTGAAATTCCATTCTCCATCATATCCCCTCCCCATCTCAATCAGTCTCTCTTTTATTTTGATGTCATGATCTTTTCCTCCTCTTATGATGGTCTTGTGTAGGTAGTGTCAGGCACTGTGAGGTCATGGATATCCAGGCCATTTTATGTCTGGAGGGAGCACGTTGTAAGGAGTCCTACTCTTCCTTTGGCTCTTACATTCTTTCTGCCACCTCTTCCACAATAGACCCTGAGCCTTGGAAGGTGTGATCGAGATGTTACTCAGTACTCCAGTCACTTCTTTCCAGCACTATGATACCTTCTGAGTCATCCCAAGGGCACTGCCATCTGAAAAGAGAAGATTCTCTACCCAAAGTGAGAGTACCACTAATATAAGGATATAAATATTAAGAGAAGTGCTTACTGGGCAGTTTGATAAGCATAGTTTATATATTTTTCCAGACATTAGCAGATATTATACCCCTAGGGCTCATGACTACCCCTGTTTTAAGTTTTCAGTATCAGAAATGTGTCCCCTGCCCATGGAGTGGGCCTCCACTCCAATTGGAAGGCAGTTGGTTTCCACCATGACAGATGTGCCACTATTGCACCATTGGCTCATTTGGCCTGGCTGGCCAATCATAAGGCTTGCAGTGTCCAATGTTGAGTATCTTCATTGGTGGTATCTCCTTCTCCCATTGAAGTACATGTAGAATGGCTTCTTCTAGCTCTCTGCCAGTAGTCTACATGAAGGAGAAATCAAAACTTAAAGCAACATCAAAATCTTTCAATTTTTTTGACTCAATTCACAATATGTTAGTAAAACCATTTTCAAAAATTTGGAATTTCAAAGGGGAAAGTGTGTGTGGGGGAGGGAGGGTATTACCATGGGATATTGTTTTATAATCATGGAAAATGTTAATAAAAATTAAAATAAAAAAAGACAAAAAAATTGCAGTAACAATAAAGTTGAACAAAAGATTTATGACTGAAAGTTAACTCTTTAAGATGAAAAAACACATTTCTTTATAGTAATGAATGTGCCTAGAAATTTCCCATTTTATACCTATTTAATTATTATATAATAATGTCTCATATTACTGCAGGATAGTTTGCCTAGTCTTATCTACCCAATATATTAAAAGAACTTAGACACCCTCAAAATGCAAATTAAATATTTTCTAAACTATATGTTTTATGAGACTCATACACTACCTACTATGTTAATAAGGCACTTTGTGCATTTAATTAAATAGGTTCCAACCCAAACATCCCTTTGGCAGCATAATTTTCTTACTAAATCTTATAGAAAAAGCAGCATGTTTACTCAAATGTGATACAGTGTATTTTTATATTTATGTGTGTGTGTGTGTGTGTGTGTGTGTGTGTGTGTGTGTATACTTACCTATGAGATATCATTCTTACTTCAAATTTACATGTGAAAATTTTGTAAGACATAATCTTATAGAATAATCACCATTGTTAATAACACTTCAATAAGTTATTAAAATACAGTTCTGTTCTGTGCCTATATGTGTGGTCAGGGGTGGTACACTAATATGGAGTGGGAAGGTCCATAACTAATTTATTCAAGTCACAATTTATGACCCCCCCCATTTTGGGGTAAAGGCAGTTCTAAGTATGAAATTATAAGAAGTTGTTGTATAAAAAATTAAATTGCTAATTATTTACTCCTTACTGGTAAATATTAAATGTTGGACAAAAATCTGTATGAAAATGTATCTCTAAAAATCATTTTCCAGAGAAATTGTTATCAAAGCATGGGAAATATCAAAGAACTCCTGAATTTCTTCCATGGAGGGGAAGCGCAATGTGGCAAAAATGTATATGTAGCTACATCTGCTGTTTTGAAATTCAGTGTTTAAATTGATTCTTGGGCTGGAGAGATGGTTCCCTCGATAATAAGAATTGGCTCCGTGGAAGAAGAAGGTGCTTGCTTGCAAAGTCTGAGGGTGGGGGCTCAATTCCCCAGTACCCACGAGAATCCAGATTCACTAAGTGGTGCAAGTGTCTGGAGTTTTCTGTGGCAGGAAGCCATGAATGCTCATACTCACTTTTTCACTCTGCCCCTTTCTTTCTCTTTCCTTACCTCCTTCCTTCTCTCAAATACATGAATAAATAAATAAAATGTTAAAAAATATTCCTTAAGCATAAAGACCAATGATGCTGAATTAACATACTACTATTACAAAGTTCATACTACTGAGTTATCACAAATTCAAATGTATCCAAGAGAACACTTTGATATATTTTTTAAATTCTTTGATCTGAGTTTGGAAGAAAGGCTTTGGTATCATGAGTTTATATGGTTTATTTTGGAATGAAAGGTTACAGGTGGCAGACAATCTTAAATTTATCAGATTCAACCTTTTGCAATCTATAGTAATCTGTATTTACACTTGTGACCTTCTGAATGGAATTAAGGTAGGAACAAAGACTGCTTTGCTTCTGTTCCTCCTCCACCCCTTCCAATTCCCACCCTCCACCCTCAGGCTGAGCCTGGTACTCTAACCCACAACCTGAGGGCTCTCCTGGGTGAGGGGCTTATTTTCTCAGGGAAATTTTAGAGTATTGGCTTTAAAGAGAAAGTGATGAGAACCAATCCTTGAACCCAATTCCCAAGCTTCTCATAACACTGATAATAGCTCTGAGGTACACCACGATGTCTTGCATTTTCTTATTGGCTTTTTCTCTCATTCTTCTTTGCTCCTTTGAAATAAAACATTATATTTTGTGTACAGAACTCACAGTATGGAATATTTCAACTCCAGAATTTACAAGTTGAATAACTTCATTCAGTGAGGTACTTACCTTCCTTTTTCCTCAATGCCCTCAGCTATAAAATAGATATTGTTATTCTGTCTACTATGAAAGACAGTGTGAGCAGAACACAGACACTTGTAGTGTAGCCCCAAATAAACATGTGGTAAATGTAAGCATCTACTTTTCAGAAGCTCCATGATGAGCTGGTAGCTGCTTTTAGGTACCCAAGCATATATTTTAAGCTCTGTGTATCTCTCACAACTTAGTTTAAGCTTTTAAGTGAAAATATGTAAGAATGTAGAAGTTCTGAATAAAAGGGAGAAGATAAGAAACCAGTTCTACTCTTTCAGTTATTCCTTAGGTGGCTTTGTGTTTAATCTTTATTTCTAACAATGTGCATGCTTTTTTCTAATCAATACCTGAAAGCACTCTATCAATAAATGATCTTAACCTCAAGCTTCTTTAGGGGCCCATGTTTATAATTTTCAATAATCACATCCCTCCACTGACTTCTTTAGCTAGTTGTTTCACTGAAATAAAGAGACAACCAAAACTCATTTATGTTCTGGTTTTTGTTTGCAGTTTGGGTGAGAGGCTTACTGTTATGCCCATGTCCTGAGAACTGCAGTGTTGGTTTACAAAGAAATGAACTGGCATGAGCTAAGGGATATGGCACAGAAATGAAATCTTTGGGCTAAAACTTCTGCTTATTCAGCTATAATTATATGAGAAATTACAACCCTTGAGATTGGGCCAGCTGACCTGCATTGGGCATTGGGGCAACAGGAAGAAAGTAGACTCATGAAGGGGTCTGAATGCTGAAGGAGTGTCCTGTTCTTCAAAGTCTGCTTCCCCCCGCCCCCATAAACAAGTTGGCACTCTAAGTGGTATTATGGAGTCTAAAAAATGCAGGAAAGAGAGAGTCATTGAATTTAAAACGTGGTCTTGTGTTTTGGAAATGCCCATGGACACTGTGAAACAGGTTTGCTGGATGCCTCCATGCAGACCCAATAGAGCCATAAGGTGGACTCTGGGATGAACTGGAGACCCAGTGGAGATATCGGAACCACAAGACAGTTACTAAGGATTTCTATCAGCTGCTGGACCCTGGTGAAGTTTTCCAAAACTATAAGTAGACTAGCTAGAGGGGCAGAATTGGAACACCAGAGACTTGTTGCTGGTTAGAATTATTAGATTGAAGATTTGTCATTGACTAGAGTTGTTGGACTTGGAGGTACAGAGTTTAATGTTTGCCCTGGTTGTTAGCAGTTCTAAGGATAAGTGCCCAGCTGATGGAGATTTGGGAATTAATGCCTCCTGGAGGCAGTGTATTGTTGAGGGTGGGGATATAGGTATTATAGCTAGTGCCTCCTTGCCAGTTTTTGGCACACTCTTCTGTTGCTATTGTCCACCTTATATTGGGCAGGGGGTGATGTCCACCCTCTGCTTATGCCATCTTTTCCCTGGTCATCATGGAGCTTCCCCCTTGAGCCTATAAGCCAAAATATACCTCTTTTTCCCCACAAGGTGTTCTTGGTTGGGTGATTTCTATTAGCAATGCAAATCTGACAACAACCCTTGCTTTATCATTCTTAAGCTTTCGGCATACATTTCTGTTTGATTTTTCCTGCTAAGGTACTTTGGACTTTCTAGAGATGTGGTACAATGTCCTCTGAGAATAGTAGAAATGTGTTTTCTATTTGTTTATTATTTCTACTGTCTCTACTGTGTCCTCTATCTTTGGTAGCATATCAAAGCTGGGCCTGGCTTACTCCTATGCAATGCAGTGCTTCTTTCCTGTAATTTATTCTGTTGTATCTACATGGAAACTTTAATCCATTCTTCTAAATCTCAGAGACCAAAGATCTATTTGTTTCCACTATAACGTACCTATCTGAAGGTTAAATGTGTGGTATTAATTTGACACTCTTGATCTCTTTGCTCATATTTCAAGTTTTTATTGAAATATAATCACTTTGCTAACTTGGCTTGTTAATTTTGATATTAAAAAAACTTTGTTAGCTTAATCCTTTATTGTATATTTCTGATTGATTGCCCTTTTTATGCTGAGTTTCCTCATCATTAGTTTTTGTTTGTTTGTTTTTATTGTGTGTGTGACTTTTTCACTGAAGGCTTATGTTTCAGGGAAATGTCTATCTGGGAAAATCATTTAAGGCCTTATTGAAATTGCATTTACTGGAATGAAAGTTTATCATTATTCTCATAGCAACCAATGAAATTCATCAAACAGGTATCTACTTAAAGTTCTTACATACCTAGAAATTGGAACCAAGTGAAGAATTTCATAAATTCCAACTGGTGGTTATGGAAATTTTGGAAGTTTCTCTTACTACCTTTTTATTTGTTCTTTCTATTTAATTCCAAATAAAGAGATGTACCTTTCCTCCTGCAGTTTTCTATGCTTCTTTACATTTCACCCTGAGTTCTTATCACTTAGGTTCTAAACTCTGCATAGAGTCATCTAACACCCCATGGAAAGAATACCAGCCTTAGCTCCTGTGATTTCTACCTGACTAAACAGAAGTTCAGGAACAGCAAGCTATGGAGACACCAAGGTGTGGAAAAAAAAAAAAAAAAAAAAAAAGCACCTATCATGGCATTTACCAGCCATCAAAAATTCTTACTTTCACTTAATGTTTCTCTCAATTCACTGTCTTGCTAATGATGTATTTACAACACATCTTCAAACAACCACATGCATGTTCTGTATGTACATGTGTGCCCAAGTATATCTACACACAATGAACATATCTTAAGACTTTTTAGAATTGTTTACACTGGAAGAATCATCTTCATTTTAAAATGTGTTGTACTATGTGAAACAGAACTCAAGGAGTATCGTCTTTCATAAAAATTTTAGCCTCATGGACATCTACTGATATTGGAAACTCATATCCAGAGAACAATAGATTTTTTTCTTTATATTAGAAAACTTTCCAAAAATAATTCTGATTTATGTGCTTTGTATATAACAATTGCTATAAGATATAGCTTAGACTATTTCTATATTCATATAACAAAATTTACAAATATGCATGTGTGTATGCACATACACACACTATAAGGCATTTGGTCTTGAAATTCTAGAAGAGAGAAAGGAAAAATATGAAAGCCCTCTGCTAATACCCCATGTTCTTGTAGCATGGAAATGTCACAGAAATGCTAATGACTTTTTGTCATTCAATGGCTATGTATGGCTGGTCAGGATGGACCTCTCATAGCCTCTCAGCTTCCCAGAAGACAGTAACCTGCAGTTACTTCCGTGACATCCATCTGGAGGCTGAAATTTAGTACTTACAACATCTCCAATTGTAATTTACTAAATTGAATTAGGGAAAATTCTTTTAAACATATAGTACTCTGTTGGTAATCAGTGAGATAATCTTGTATTATTAGAAACAAATTGAAATGCTAGATTTGCACACATCAGCACCACTCAAAATGCAACAACAAAAGTTTAATTCCAAATTGTTAAACTATAGTTTCTCCCTGTGGTGGTAGCTTTGTTTTGTTTTTATTGTTTTGCTTTTAATCTGATGGAGAAAGAATTCACTGTTCCGGAATTCTGGAGAAGAGACAGTTATTGCCAGTGGCAGTATAGAAGTAAAGATAATTTCAGACAACAGCAGGCTTCCCTGCACATTCTTTTCCATTTCATTAATAACGTGGTCCATAAAGAGACATGCTTTGCGAAGCTGAAAGTAGAAATAGGAATTCTTCAAAAAGAGCAGACATCTGTGCAGATGATTAACATGTTTTAGATAAACCATTCTCCATTTTCACTGGCTTTTTCCTGGGATGCTAGAAGATGCAGCAATGACTAGCAACCTCGTCCATTTGGCTGGCTCCGTTTAATCACAGCCTGTACCACTCACTGTATGTTTCTTTAAGGCCTCTGCTAAAGAAAGAACCATTTATTGCTAGCATTCAACTGCATTGAAAATATTTAACCTGACCATATTTTAAGAGACCCCATCAAGAAGTTAGACCATCTAGGTAAGGGATTGTCTGTGTTTATCCCACTGCTTACCTAACTCTAAGAGCAGTCCATTCAATCAGTGTTTAGTAAATGCTTTTTCATTAAATCAGTAGTAATTTTAAGTTTTCATTGTCTAGATTTTGCTACTGATTGCTATTTCTAATGTTCTTACTCTAATTTAAATAAAAGGCTCCTGATTGGATCATTTCTTCTCTCAGATCTATTTCTATGTAAGCTAAAGAATGATGCTTTTAAGATACAAGCCAGATCCTGTGCTCCACTACGAAAGCCTCTTTCATGACAGCCTGTATCACTGAAAGTGAAAGGGAATGCAGCCTGCAATCCTGTGTACCCCGGCACCCCCGCACCTCCGTACTCTGACCTTTAGTACTCAGCTCTTTCTTTCATCAGCCTCAGTGCTACTTATACATTCCAGACACATTCTAACCTCAAGATATTAAGTCTCATCTTTCGTTTTTTCTGGAACCTTCTCCTCCCAGGTTTCTGTTCTGATTCTCCAGGTCTTTGCATAAATGTTACTTTTACAATGAGGCATCACACTACAAGCATCTAAAATTCAATTCTGTTCTCCATTTTAGTTGACACCAAATGATATGTAACAATTATTCTTTTAGCTACTATCTCTCCCTCTTTCTCTCTCTTTTTACCTCTTTTCTTGTGTATAGTATAGGCAATGTGTGTGGTGTCCATGTGGATGTGCTGAAGAGGTAGGTACCCTATCTTGTCCTGCAGTGCCCTGTGGGCTTGCCTCCACTGGCTGAAGAAGAACATAAGGTATCACCCACCATCATTCATTAGCTTGCTTTTTCCTAGCAATAGAGTTTTCTTACTGATTTGCGAGCTTACCACCAGAAGTCTTCAGCAATTCTTGAGTTTCTACTCCCCACATGGTTGGGGTTACAGATATGTGTGACTATGCTCAGTTGTTTAATGCGGGTTCTATAGGTTCAAGGTCAGGCTGCCTCAGAACCCCTCAATTTCTCATGCTTATACAGGAATCACACTTAACTCCTGAGTCATATCTCTAGTCCCTTATCTGCTTTGATGTTCCCCTTCTCTGTAAGTCCTGAGAGGATGGAGATTTTTATACAACATATTTTTCTCTGTATTATCATTCATAATAGTACGAACTGGTTTCAGAGTAGTAGATTTTCAATAAATTCCTTTTGGAAGAATAAATGAACAGAAACTAGAACTTCAGATAAGTCAAATGATTTGCCAGTGACCTTATTAATTCCTCATAAATGTCTTAAGATATAAACCCATGGAAATATACATGCATAAACATGAACATATGTCACATACATGGATGTAAACATGCACACACAGAAATATACAGAAAAATATGCATCATGGTTCAACCATTATGAAATGATTATTGAAACAATTAATTATTAATTATTATATTTATTTCTTTATATTTTATAATAGATAAAATTCTATATAAAACATTAAAATCATCCTAAAAGAAGGCTAGAAAACCAATTTTTTGATCAGATACAAATTTCTCTGTTTCATATCATTTGATTTACACCTTCAAATAGGCTTGGAAAAAGTAAATAAAACACCTTAAATAAATACAAAAATTCATAAATAATAAATAAATAAATAATAATCCATCAGCTATTTTACCCAACCACCATAAAACTTGACAGTCTTAATCACTATAGCCATTTTGTACTCTATTTCAGTCAAAACATTTAGTGGAGTTTATCTAAATTACTATATCTGTTTTCTTATCATATGGTCAGAGGAGTAACAGAGAAACTAATTTCAAGTGCAAAATAGAACAACTTAGAAGCACAGACATCAGTAGTTTTGGTGTATTAGGATAAAAATTACCAGCCACTGACAGATATTTGTGGTTTTTTTAATGAGCTTAGACAAAAGGAACTGTGGTAGTTATAAAATTCGGAGACTTTGATATCATTATAGAATCCTACCTGTGAGGCAACATATATATTTTTGCATTTATTCTGAAGGACAGCACATTTGAACTGTGATGTATTTTGAAATGTATACACTCCTTATTTCATATAAGATACAAGGAGGAGTCCAAGGAAGTAAAAATTCTCTATTACTAAAATACCATGATATGTTTGGTTAATTTTGACAGAGGCAATTTTTTCACTTATAGCAGTATTTCATTACAAGAAATCAATCTACTATCATGTTAAGGAATTCTGTCATGTTGAATGGCAACTGAATAGTACTGATATAATGATATCTTCATTTGCCATAAACATTCAAAAGCAGTGTTCATGCCAAATTCATCTATTTTGGGAAAGGGGTTTTATTTTGTGTATAAACACTACATTGTTCTTGAGTTGCCAACATGCATTCAGACTTTGTATGAAAGCTTATATTTGTACTCTTCCAGATACATTACCATGGAAAGAGCAGCTTACATACTCCAGAAAGTGTATCTCATGTACAGATTGAAGGTATAGCTCTTTCCTTCTAAGACTCAGCTTCTCTCCAGTGTGGTCACATGCCTTCAAAAGACCATCAGTCCACTCATCCAAAACAGGCAAACACCAAATACCTTCCATTTCCTTGCATGGGGTGTTCTCTTGCTTCAGAGATTTCTAACATAGCTTTTTACTTGTTTGGGGTGCCTGGGATATGTTTCTACTATTTTGACCTATCCTTTTTAAGCCACCTATACAGTTTGAGATTAATTTCCTTAAGTCTTTATGATCTCATAGCCTCTGGTGCCTCATATTCATAGAAACTTCAATGACAGATGCAGGGATATGGCCCCAAACCATATCAGGCCTAACTTTTTGCCCTGCTACCTGAAGTCCTGAAATCAGGAAGTCTTCAGCTGGCAGCATCTTCGGTATTATATTAGCTGTGGAGAGCCACCTCACTGAAGATTACTTCTTTCTCGTCCTCAAAGTAAGGAAAAATACATTCAATTACAGAATGAGGTGAAGCTATAAAGGTGGAGCCCGTTTGTACAATAAGGACAGAGGTAACTGGACATCTTGCTACAGATCTCCCTGTGGGCACAAGGCTAAGGTCAAGCCTGTAGAATAGCTTCGATTGGTCCTTTGTCCATATAACTCCTTCCTTTCTTTCTATAGTTGCTGATGCCCACAGTGCTCCCTAAGAAGTGTTGTTCTGTACTCTGCACTCCAACTCAGCCAAACCAGAATACTCAAAGTAATTATAATCCATTTTACTTTGTCTTCACCATTTCATCACAACTAAGATGATGCTGACCTATTATGTTTACTACCTATGAAAATAAGCTATAAAAATAGTATTTAACATTACTCAGTAAATAGTGAATGGATTTATAGATTAATGAAAACTTAATCTTTCATAGACAGAGTTTTGGGACTAGTAATGTATAAAGGTTAAATCAGCATTTTCTAAAAGACAAATAGATGCTGGTGGTACCTATCATTCCTTTGATTATTTTTGAAAATATCTATCTAAAGTTATCATCTGACATCCTATGTATGCCACACATATAAGAAGTGAGTATAAGATATTGGCCTTGCGTTTTTATTGTTGAATACTCTCTTTGAACCCTGAGCTATTAACTCTTTCTTTATCTTGACATTTGATTTCCCCTTTCTACCTTCCCATTTTCCTGCCTAGCACAGGATAGATACAAATGAGCCTTAATATAGAAAAGAAAACAAAAGAAAAGAAAAGAAAAATGAGTGATAGACACAAAAAAGTAAGATTTCTTATATGTTCATCAACCTGATAACTATTTCAAAATGAATATTTGTAAAAAGATGATGCTGTTCACATGTTAGGAATGCGAATATTACCTCCATTTTGCAAGGCTTGCAAGTGATCCGTCTGACCTAATATTTATGAATAAGATATCCACTGGAATATATTTTAAACGTATCATGCAGAATTCAGTAAGATGGCATTAAAGGAAGAACTGGAATAAGAAAACCTTTACCAAAGAGAGGATGGGATATAGACTTCTATTTGGAGTGTCGTTAGTAAGCTATGGGCAGGTAGTTAGCACGCTGCAATCTCGTACTCATAGCTGGTTTTGAATATTTCTTTCTTACTGGCTATGTGGCTATGGAAACTTTGTTTTCTTGTTGTTGTTATTGTTTTATCTATGACATAAATGTGATAATACTTGTACAAACTTCATAGAGTTTGTGGAATGATAAAATAAAGACCATACAAATAATTTGACAATTTTATGATTATCAGTGATGTGGTTCATCATAATAATATACTCTTTGTGAAGTGGAAGGCTGATGTTTGCCGCAGTAACCCTATGCAAAAGTTGATTTTTTTTTTAAGAATTGTCAAAATTTTTATTGAGAATTTAATATGTAAATATATTGTGATTTGATTGTGTTCTCATTCCAGTGCCCTCTTTTTTTTCTGATTTTTTTTTTAAATTTAATTTATTAGTTTTCTTTTCAGCAAATACAGGCAGTTTGGTACCATTGTTTAGGCTCATCTGTGATCTACCCCTCCCATTGGACCCTCCTTGTTGATGTAAATGGGTTATGCATTGTGGAGTTAGCCCACAGTTATTGGTATGATAAATGTCTCTGCAAATCATGACCCAACATGTGACTCTGACAATCTTTCCGCCCCCTCTTCTGCAAAATTTGCCTGAGCCATGTTGGGTTCATTTTTGGTCTGCTTCAGTGATGAGGTGTTGGGGGCCTCTGAGGCTCTGGCTCTCTGATTTGGTAGGAGTTGATTTTTCTCTGTGTTGGTCTCCTTCCCCTTTGTGCTGGTATCCGGTTCACAGGAAAACATCACCCTTGCTTGTTTCGCCAGTTGTCCTTAGTTTCAGTTGGGCCCCTTTTGAGGTATGTTGGAGCAGCTCTCTCCTTAGGATCTGCATGTATCTGAAAAAGAGAAGCAGATTCTCCAACGGAGAGTAAGTTAGCACCCAGAAAATTGAGATAACACTTACTTTTTTGATAGACAGTTTGATAGGTGTAGGCCCTCTTATACCCTGTGATTGATGGTAGCTTGATATTGTAGAGTGGGCTTGTGTTTGGGTATGGTTCTGACTTGTTTCCCAGATCCAGCTATGGGTCTAGTACCACTGAGTGGATCAGTTAGCCAAATCAAGAGCAATTGATTCCTCACCATGGCTGTATGCCACTATTGCACTTGTGTGGGCATCACAACAGGTTATTTGTTGCTAATTAGGTTAAACAATGTGTTGCTTGGACAGATCTTGGTCATTTCCCCCAGTTGCCTATGTAGCGCCTTCTGGCACTAGACACGCTGACTGTCTGGGGACTGACTCTCTCCTGGCTTCCAGCCATGTCATTCCATTTTACGCGTCAGCTGCATATGCAGTCTTCAGCAATAGGGTCTTACCACTAGGAAACACCTGAATCACAAGATACTGGAGAGGGTAGGATCAAGACTACCCTAAATCATCTACATCTTCCCTCCCTCCCTCTCCCCCTCTCCCCTCTATCTCTCTCCTCTCTAACTCTTGTATATTAGTTATGTTCTTCCTCAATTTCTTAGTGGACACTGAGCTGTAACCCCCACTTCTAGCTTGGGCCTACCATCCACAATGAGCTTTTGATCAGAGAAATCTGCAAGGTTACCCACCCAGCAAAAGTTGATTTTATCCAACCTCAAAAGTCAGGATGTAAGGTACATTTAGAATCAGTAGGACTAACGGTTTTCTTGTCACTCTTCTTCTGTCTTATTGACCTATTTCAGCGTCCTCAATAAGTTTTTCCTGTCTTGGTGAATTAATTTGCTATCAAAGTAGTAAGGGGTAACTTATGAGCTCCAGGTCCAAGGAAAAAGGTGTGAAAAGTTTTGCTACATTGATTTGTTCTACTGAAAATATATGTGTATCTTATGGGTAAAATTGATGGCTCTGCTAAATATTTGAATGTACAAGTTCTTCTTTCATGTAGATTGTTTATTCATTTATTGAATTCCAGTATCTGTGAACAGAAGAACAATTCCTATGAGACTTCTCATAAACTTAGCTTTTTTGTAAGCAGAAAACTTACTAAAATAGTAATGTCTTACCAAGATTGTGAAGAAAATTATTTTAGGATGCTTCCACAAACTCTTTGCAAATATCAATGCAGAAAAGAGGGTTGGGTCTTAATCTTCACCCTTTATTATTAACAGGTCTCAGCTGCAAACTCTTATTAAAGATTTCAGCATAGCCAGTGCCCAAGTCTTTTCTTTCAAAAAGCATAGCTGACAAATAGTCTTGTGTACAGGGATGTTTTGGGAGCAGAAGATGTATAAAGCTACGAAAAAGCAAAAGCCAGTTGAATGCTTAGATGAATAGTTGGTCCTTAGCACACTAAGATTTTAAAATGACATATACATCATAATTGCTCACCCACAGCATATAAATGAGAAGTTTTAGTTACCAAATACCATCCCCCACTGCTCATGGGTCATCTCAGGAACCAATTGGCCCTTGCTTATAGACCAGGCATGGAGGTATGGTCAAGTGCCGGAAGCATCCAGGAATCAAGTGCCCAACAGCTAGTGGGGAAGTGGAAAGAGGGATGCTGCCTAGTCTAGGCAAGAAGCCAACTGTGCAGAAATGGGCAACAGACAAAAACATCTCACACATGAATTAAGATTATTTTTATTAGGCATGAGTACAATGACATATTACTCCTTTTAATTTTCATCAATGATTTTAAACACTTTCATCTGTGATAAGTAAAAGAAAAAACTCAAATACTGGATTCTTATCAAGGAACCTTGGAGGAGTAGGCAGCATTTTCATGAATGTTAGTTTTAAATAATTAATCCTAGCTTTGTTTGATTTAAGGATCCATAGCAATTTGAGGTTAATCACTGAAAATATTTTGGAGAACAGAGTTTCAGTTTATGCAAAACCAAACACACAAAAAATGTCCCTTTATATAAAGCAATATTGCAAGACAATTACAAAAAATGTTCCTTTGTCTAGGCAGAAAATTCTGGTGATTTTTATGAACTTAGCTGACCCATGTCAAAAAAGAAAGTAAACTACTGTTTTAGAAATGACTTAAGTAAATTGTTCAAATCCTTTGTCAAATGGAAATGGTGAGAATGTCATAAGTCAACCTCCATGATATCTAACTTTATTTGTCATTAAAATCTCAAGAAAGATGTTTATGCGTTAAAGGTAATGGTAATGTGGATATAGAAATGCTAATTTTTGTATTGAAAATGGAAATAAGAACATATTTTTTCAGTATATTGTCTGTGTTGGAAAGTGTTCGGGAAAAGTAACAAGGTGAACCTTCAAAGGATAACACTTATTGTACTTCCAAACATGGGATCTCTCTTTCTACATTAATGTTACATAGGAAACTTAGGACAAGCCAATATTTACTAATAGAAAACAATGTTTAACCCTTCCCCCTATGGGCTAGGAAAAATTAAATCAAATAAAATGAGTATTTTGTATTAATATGCCAAGTCTCACTTTTTTTTTTTAAACTTTTTTTTTTTGTTTATTTTTACCTGTTTGAGAGTGACAGAGAGAGAGAGAAAGAGGCAGACATATAGAGAGAATGGGCACGCCAGGGCCTCCAGCCACTGCAAACCGAACTCCAGATGTGTGTGCCCCCTTGTGCATCTGGATAACATGGGTCCTGGAGAATCGAGCCTTGAACTGGGGTCCTCAGGCTTTACAGGCAAGCGCTTAGCTGCTAAGCCATCTCTCCAGCCCAAATCTCACTTTCTAATCATTGCTTTTTATATAAAGATAAAACAAAAGAAATAAATATATATATATTTTTTAAATTTATTTATTTATTTGAGAGCGACAGACACAGAGAGAAAGATAGAGGAGAGAGAGAGAATGGGCGCGCCAGGGCTTCCAGCCTCTGCAAATGTACTCCAGACGCGTGCGCCCCCTTGTGCATCTGGCTAACATGGGACCTGGGGAACCGAGCCTCGAACCGGGGTCCTTAGGCTTCACAGGCAAGCGCTTAACCGCTAAGCCATCTCTCCAGCCCGAAATAAATATTTTTAAAGTGGCCTTTCTTAATTCCTTTGAATAAGTAATCTATATCTGGAGCCCTTCTTAACAGTTATCATAACCTGCACATTACAAACTGGGTCAGTAGTAAATCTTTTTATAATTCTCATCCAGCTTCATGAATTGTAGCTCTAGAAGGAAAACTGGTTTCCTACTTATCCAGAATAGACAATTTAGTAAGCTTCAGGTGTTCCTAATTACATTCAAACTTGTTCTAAGCATGTGAATGTGTCTTCAAGCCTTCAGAAAGCAAGTCAGTGGGAGGCATGAAAATGTAATGCTTCTATACCAATAAAGTATGTATTAGATTTAAAAGTTCATCATTTCCCTTTTTCCTTTAATGCCTTGCATTTAAGTTTCCTATATTTTGCCCTTCCTAACACACACACACACACACACACACACACACACACACACACACTCTAGGGCATATACATATGTTTTACCACTTTGATTTTTTTTTTTTTTTCTAGCTGACCATGTCAATAACCCACAGAATTAAATAGTGTCCTCAATGTATATTTTAAAGCAAAGCCCTTCTATAATTCTGGGAATTATAGTGATTTCCTGGTTCTATTAAAACTATTTCCTATCTTGGGCATTGCCTATAATCCTTTCTTTGTTATGCCAAAGGAAATATAAGAAATCAAATTAAATTGTTTCTTTGAAATGTTTGAAAGCTTATTCTTTTTCTAGGTATTAAAGTGCCTTCATCATTCATTAAAGGATACTTTAGAAATTCTATACATATTACCTAGCATTGTATAATTCTAAACATGATAGCTAATTTCTATTTGAACAAAGCATTCTACGCTTAGGCAGGGGCATGGGTCTGCACAGTTGGGCTTATTTTTTAATGTGATTCAAGAGAACAAAAGATCCTCAGAGAGAGCTGCAAAGTAAATAAAAAAACCCTTCAGTAAATCACAAATTATGCTATTTCTTGCTGGATCAATATTGCCCCTTTTCAAACTAAGGAATTGGGTTCCAGTTAATAACATACTCACCGAAGTATCTGGAGAATATATATATATATTTTAACACATTACAACTTTGTCTTTCATCTCCTTTGGCACACTGTATTAACTAAGCTACTCTCCTAAATTTTAACCTTAAAGGAAACTCCTCACAGTGAGTTAATCTAGACTCTGAATTAAAAACTGGCCTGCCTCAGATATGGAATATGTATGGTTGTCTCTGACATTGTTTCTTCCTTCTGATATTAAATTGCTAGGTTTCTAATGCCAGTAATCTTCCCACTTTTATTTAGGAAGGATCTGACAGTATATACACAAGTTAAAACATATATGTACATATGTGTATTATTATATAGATGTATGTGTCACTTGCCTCTTCTTTATTTATGTCAAATTGCTATTTTAGTTCTCTTTGATTTTTGCTCATTTTCTCTTTTATAAGTATGACATAAAAATCAACTCAGTAATTTTATTTTATATGTGTTTCTAAAAATCAGTATTGAATTAATTCCATTTTTATTATGATTGATGATAATGATTTTGCTAAGCAAATGTGATTGAATCTGCCTCAGGAAATATTCTGTACAGCTTTCTTTGTGTAAGTCCATGACAGTTTCTTCTTTCCTCTCACCAATCCACATCCTTGTCTCCATAATGGGCCAATATAAGCTCTCTTTTCTTGTATAAAATAATATATAAATGTATACAGCACTTTTTTCAGAGGTTTAGTTTCAGTATTCCTCATGAATACAAAAATCTTCAGATGTCTTCTAGTGCCTTATGTAAAATAACATAGTATTTGCACATAGCCTATATGTATGTGTCCATATAATTTGAAATCTTCTTAATATTACTTAGAATTTTGAATCCCATATAATGTAACTGCTACAAAAATAGTTGTGCTAAATTATTTAGGAAATAAAGACTGAAAAATTAACAGCAACATGTTCAGTATAGATACCGTATTTTATTTGTTGACTATTTGTGGTACATGTGTATACAGAGGGCTGATTGTGTATGTGCATGTAGTCTATATATTTACCATATCAGAACATACTATTTATTTTATACTAGATACAGTCTATATAAAAATAGGTACATAAGATTGCTTCACTAAAAATAGGCATAAATATACATAATATATACATATAGTTCTTATTTTCTTCACAGTTTTCTCCCCTGTAGGCCAATCAGGATATTTTTATACATATGCTTCAGTGCATTAACCCTCTCTTCAATTTTTTCCAGCATACTGTTAAATTGCTATAAGCAAATTTTAATTTTAGTTGATTCATCTTTTAGCAATTTGATTTATTTTTATAGAGTTAATTTGTCAGATTAAATTATTCCTATTATCATATAAAATGCTCATATTTACTTTGCATTTCTGAACATTTCAGTCTCTGAACTATCTTCAAGTCTGTTATTTGTTCTATTTTCAGGGTATAACAGTGGATATATGTTTGTTCTGGTTCCTTTACAAAAATTTCATAGTCTGGGCTGCTTAGACAATAAGTGGTTGCTCTGGGTTCATACATTGTGCTTTCACAGACTCCTCTGTCACAGCTACGAATTTAGTCACAACTGTGGACTGAGCTGTGCAATCTGGAGCAAGCCACTTATCCTTCTATGCCTTTGCTTCTTCATTCTGCAAAATGATAATTGTATTTATCTGTTGCATCTGTGAAGAGTGCAAAACATAATAAATACAGTCCATTTAGTACACTGGAAACCACATAATACAAACTCAAGAAATGTTTGCATGTATTATTTTTCAATATGTGACCTAAATACCTGTCCTGAAATGCTAGCGTCTTTCATTGTTCTCTCACATCCTCTGCTGCTTTCATTTTGCTTTGATGCCAGCATCCTGTATGTTTTCTGATTTTCACTTTTCTTCTAGGTCTGGTTAGATTATTATTTCCCCATCAAAATATTCCTGAGATTTTTTCTACCATCTGAAACCTCAGCACAGAATTCTTTTCAGAGTACTTTTGTTTATTTACTTATTGTTTGTTTGTTTTTGTAACAGAAACTCTCCATGGCTCTGCCTGACCTGGAAGTCACTCTGTAGTCTTGCCTGGTTTTGTACTCACAGTTTTCCTCATATCTTAGCCTCCCAAGTACTAGAATTACAAACATGAGCCCCCATTCATGGGAAGGAAATCTTGAGACTTGATTTTGTAACAGAGCAGAGTGCAACATGGCCGATGGTAGCCAGATCATATAAAGTCAATTTAGATGCAATAGCATGGGAAATTTAAGAAGTATAGAGCTGTCTGTATCTCACAAATGTTTCTTTGGTTAACATCATTTTCAGCTTTGGCCAGTTCAATGTTTTCCATAAAGTCACATGGCAAACCTTATAAGAAAAGTACACAAATTCCCAAGTGGCATTTCTGAGCAGGAAACATGCCTTATATTTCGGAGGTCAGATTATCTGTTACCCAGTACAGATAATGAGAAAACACTTTAGCATTTGAAATTGGTAGGGCCACAGGTAAGACACATAATGACATTTCAAGCAAATCAAGTTTTAAAAACTCATGCTCAGAAATAGTGTATTACTTATTCAGTGTTAGAGGCTTTCTATTGACTCCAAAGAGGAGGCTGAAATAATTTAAGTTGACATATTTAATATTTTGTTAGTACTTTACCATTAACCATAATGCTTTTTTTCTGTTTATGTTATCTATAATATTGAGTAAATAATTTCATTAAGAAAGACTATTACCCACAATGTGTAGATTTTTTTTTAGAATAAAGGAGTGTTTATTATAAAATAAAATTTATCATCATTTAAAGACAGAAACACTGTATATGACTTCGGTTGATATGTATGAAATTCTCAAGGCAGCATGATCAAGTGTACAAACATCGTAAATTAAACCTTTACAAACACAACATACCAGTTTTGTGATATGTAGAAGTAAAAAGAAGAAGGCTGTTATTTTTGAATATTGACAAAACTGAGTATAACCAAAGAATAGAGGGATAAAGACACAAGATGGCAGAGTTATATTACAAAAAAAAATACACTGCTAAGTTAAAGGCAATATATTTACACATACAAGAATATGAATTGATAGATAGATGACAGATAGATAGATAGATAGATAGATAGATAGATAGATAGATAGATAGATATAGATGGAATTGCTATGATTAGCTACACAGGTATTTTTATCAGTGAGTCATGAAAATTTTTAGCCACTGCAAACAAACTTCAGATATATATGCCACCTTGTGCATCTGGCTTACCTAGGACCTGGGGAATCAATCCTGGGTCTTTTGGCTTTGTAGGCAAGTTCCTTAACCTCTAAGCCATCTCTCCAGCACCCAGATTCTTTTATACAAAACAAATACTAAAAAAGAAAAAAAAAACACAAATACTGACTTTTGAACCAGGATGGATAAATAGAAAATTTAAACCATTGTCCCAAGAGACTCTTATTAAGTATGTTTTTTGGCTTTGCACTGGGAGAGGCACCAGGGCAATTGAAAATATTAGCTTGTAAATTAGGTGCAAGTAGCAAAACTAATATATAAGGAATGACCATGAAAAGGTTCTCTTAAACAAATCAGCATAAAAAATTTAGAGGAGAATGAACAAATGCGAGCTATAAGAATCAGGAAATTCAATTTTAGGAAATTCTTCATGGGATGGGGAAAAAAAAGCCCTAAAGAAATTTTAAAAAGAAAGAAAGAAAGAAAGAAAGAAAGAAAGAAAGAAAGAAAGAAAGAAAGAAGGAAGGAAATAAAGAAAGAAAGAAAGACAGCATGCAAGCATGCAAGCAAAAGAAAAGGAAGGAAAAAAAATCAGTTTAAAGAGAACCAAATGGATTTTTTGGACCCAGTAAAAAGATTCTAAGGGTCCATGTTCCTTCTCCAGTGTGTTCTAAACTCATGATGTACATGAGTATTTATGTTCAGAGTTCTTATGTATTGACTGTTTTTATATCAATACAAATTTAAGAGAGTGGTAAAAGTTGTTCCCTTCATTTCATTGGACAGAGTAGTAAAGGTGAAGGGATTAGGTTACCTAAATTCAACTATTGTTTTCCAAAGTAACCCAGCTCTATACTTCCAGTTATTTTTATGCAATATTATTCATTTTTGTAGTATAATTTATGTAGTTTTTAAACCCAGGTTTTCCTCAAAATTATTATTTTTTTTCTTTTCCCTTCTTGAGTGATTGCTAATTAGAAATTATGAATGAGATGTTGCTAAGATTGGCAGTGTTGAAGCTAAATTAAGTGACCCTTGGAAGGCAGGGAATGGTTATAGATTTGCAGCCATCCAAAATAAGTATGTTTGCAATAGAACATGGACCTCTGAGGTTGTTACTTGAATCAACTATTTGCATGTAAAGTTAGGATTGGCTTTAACACAAGAGGAAATTATTAATGCTTGTGAAGTGGATCTATGTCCATATGAATTTACTTTAACCCAAGTTTAAGATTAAAACTTTAATAGTACCAAAAAGATTAGTGTTTTTTTTAAATTTTTTAAATCTGTGTCAGCTTTCCCTAAATTTTTGAAAGACCATAATGTTTTTTTCTGTTGTAGTAGTTTAATAGCAGAAGTAACTGAAACCTAAATATGCCTGTCATGTTCCCACCAAACCATGTGATCAAGGGCTCATCATTCCAAAACTTAAGGATTATTCTTTAATTTTTTAATATTTATTTTTATTTTGAGAGGGAGCGAAAGAAAACAGGCATGCCAAGGGCCTCATGCCACTACAAACCAACTCCAGAGGCATGTGCTGCTACATACATCTGGCTTGCATGGGTACTGGAGAATTGGAACTTGGTCAGTAGGCTTTGCACTCTAGTACTTTAACCACTAAGCCATCTCTCCAGTCTTCAAGGATTATTCTTAAAAGTTGGAGGGGCCACTAGGTTTTTATTTATTGTTTTCTTTCTTCGTTAATTTTATATGGCTTAGATAAATTATTAATAAAAATTCAGATAATGCCCACTAGAAGAGAAGCGACAGAAAAGTTCAAAAACCACAGAAAATGTATAATTTTAGACTACTGAAATGACAAAAATGATACTATTGATGCAAGATTTTGGAGTTCAGGAAAGGTCCCTCAAATTTATGTACCACAATCTTCAGACCTGTTGTATTTTTAACAAAAAATTGATAAAAATGGACTTGAGAAGGATAAATTTTGAATTATTGAGTTTATTTAGGGGACATTCACAAATTGTGGGGTTTGCTTAAGGGAAAATGGATCTTCTCAGCAAGAAGACTAAAGCAAAGTCAGAAGCATGTAGAACGTAGGAAACATGAATGTGTGTGTAAAGCATAGCGTGGTCCATGAGATTCATTTTAGAAAAATTGAAGTTTTTAGGAAAAGACTAGGGTGGAGTCACACCATGTAGAAGATAGAACCTAGGAGCTTGTATAGGGAGATTTAGTAGGAACTCATATTGGATTTACCTTGAGCTTCCCCATGGAAGAAAGATAAGAGGGCAAATGGTGGTGTCTTAAGAATTATCAGAGAGAAAAAATCAGAGCAGAGACCAAGAAATTCAGATAAGAAATGAGGAGTAAAGAGTTGTACATATGGTTACCCTGAAAAATTTAGAAAAATTGCATAGGTAATTACTCAGAGTTAAAGAAAGCACCCACTGGTAGATCTAGAGTATAAGGGAAATACACACTCAGAGTAGAATCATACAGCAATTACCACAAAGTATAAAACAGACGCAAGCAGAAAAACTCAGACTAAGAGACAGTTCTCTTAGTCTCTACTCTCACCTGTACCCAACCTAGCAGGGCTGGAGGTAGGGGCCAGACTCCTGTATCCAAGCAGCAGAGAAGGGTAAGGAGGAACAAAGGTTAAGAATAGCCTCTATAGTCAATTGAAAATGTATTCTTTTGTCACATTTAGGTATGTAAAGGGGAAGACCCAAATGGTTTGTTGATTTGAATGGGCAGTCTCTACACCAAGACCACCTGGGTAGTGAAGGCCACACATCTAAGTAGCTTGCTGGACAGTGAACAGCAGGGGTCACTGCAGCCCTTGTAGATAGTCTTGAGCAGACAGCAGCTCCATTTGAGTTTCATTCATGGCATGTGGGATGCAATCTTTTGATTCTCTCTTTTGGACTTCTGTTCCTAACTTAACAACTGCCAAAAAGAACCTAGCTTTCTCCTATTTTTCCTTTACTATTTTCCTAAACAACATAAAGACTAATAAAGGTACAAGACATGAACATGGGATCTGAATGAAAACAAGCAGATTCAAGTCTTTACTACATATTAAGTGACTTTAAAAAAGTTGCTTGACCAATCAGGCTCAGAGTTGCTGTTCCTATCAAGTGGAAAAAACACAAAAAATTGAAAGAATGCACCAAGTTAAGGGAAGATAAGCATTCCTGTGAGAAGTCTAAGCATGTTAAGAAAAAGACATGTAGTTAAATATTCACTGGCATAAAGCAACTATGGTATTAGAAATTTGACAACCAAAAGAGAAGCAATATTTATGTATTGTTAATAAGCTAGTTCTACTGCTTTGCATACATATTTTGTTCATATCACCTTATAGACAAACCATCTAGTTGAGGAAAGTGAAGATCAAGGAAGCTGAAACATTCATTCAGTAGCACCACAATTGAGTTGAAGAGCTGCAGCTCACACCATGCTGTCTCATTCAACATATCCATTCCCAGCCCAACACTGAGCCATCTCAGACCCAGCAGTGGTGGGGTCAGATTTTCACTTTAGAGCAAGGTTTCTGCTTTCAGGGAAGATCATTGATCTACAACAAAAATGACCAAATGGTAACATCATACAGCTGGCTAAAACTGATATTATAGAGACTAAAAGAAAAAGAGATTATAGGCAAGGGATGGTTAGAAGACTGAATCAATAAAGCCTGACAACTTGCTAAAGGTAGGAGATAAGAATTCAATTTTATTTATATTTGCATTTTATCGCATGCCTCTATTTTAAACATAAATGTAGACATTAGTCACTGTTCCTGCATAGACACACTGCTTTTCTCCTTCTGGACCTTGCAGTATGTGGCTGCTACCCCGAAGTCTTACTTCACTCCCCTTTCTGCTAAATTTCCTGATGAAATCCCACCTGCCTCCTTTGAAAGACTTCTTTTTTTACTCAACAAATAAAATTATTTATTTTTACCTTTCTTTATCAATAATGAAATTATCTATTTGAGAAGTATGGAAAACCACCGAAGAAAACGAGAAGTCAACCATAACCCCATCATCCAAACATGTTCATTCTGGGCATACCTTTTTCCAGTCTTTCTTTCATGTAATTTTTTAAGACTTATTTTTATTTATTTATTCTTTAAAGAAAAGGGATGGGGGCAGCGGGAAGGGGCACACAGGGCCTGTAGCCACTGCAAATGAACACCAGACACATGTGCCAACATGTGCATCTGGTTTACATGGTATCTGGAGAATCTAACCTGGATCCTTAGGCTTTGCAGGCATGCATCTTGCCTACTATGACATCTCTCCAGTCCACTTTCATCTATTTTAACACAGTTTGTTTATTCATTCTTTTCTTTTTTGGTAAGACTCATACTTCCCCCCCACACACACTTTATTTCTTTTGAGATAGGCCCAGGCTGCCCTCATACTTGCTATACAGTTGAAGCTTGCCTTGAACTCCTGATCCTCCTGCCTTCACCTCAGCAGTGGTGGGATTCCAGGTGTGCATCAGCAACCTTGGCAATTTTATTTTATTTTTATTTATTTTACTTTATTTTTATTAGGAATATACTTTGTATGGACATATCATGTGTTGGGACCATCATTATCTTCCTCCCTGAGGTCCCTCCTTGGTAAGGTGGTTGATATTCTTCATGGGGTTGTGGGCTGTGAGTTGTGAGAGCAGCAATCAGTCATAGGTAGTGGGGGTTGGGCAACGCCTCTGGGTATGCTGTCCTAACCTCTGGCTCTAACAATCTTCCTGCCCCCTCTTTCACAAAATTTCCTGAGCCATGGTGGTTATGTTTTTAGTCTACTTCAGTGAAAAGCTCTCTGGAGCATTTGGATTTCTGCTTTGGTACATGTTAAATATCTTCATCTGTCCCCTTCACCTGGTGCTGATGTTCAGGCTCGCTATGGAAGCAACACTCTTGCTCATCACACCAATTCCTCTGTGGTTTCACCTGGACCTTGGCTGAAGTGTGAGGGATGGTTTATCTGCTGGAGTCTCCACCTTCTGAAAAAGAAAAACAAACTCTCTGATAGAGAGTGAAGGCAGCATAAGTTAAATGGGATAAGCATTGTTAATTTAGGGAGATTTTTGATGGATGTAGGCTCTGCTTTAGCCAAAGACTACTGGGAAGTTGCCACTGGAGAACATAATCTTGGTCTCCTTGGGATTCTGACCTGGTCCTCAGTTCCAGATATGGGTTTCTTTCCACTGAGCAGATCTCTTAGCTAATCAGAAAGCAATTAGTTACCCACCAAGGCTATGTGCCACCATTACACAGGTGTGTACATCTAGTCAGGCTGGTTGATTTTGAATCGCTGTGACCCCTGCTTGCTCACAACATTGTTTTATACTTTCCCCCAATAGCTCATGTAGTGCTTTCTAGCACTATAGGGGCTTACCATTTGGGGACTGGCTCCCTTCAGGATTCCAGCCAGGTCTCTCAGTGTTCTTCTTTGTAAGCAACATGTGGTGTCGTCAGCAATAGGGACTTATACCTCAGGCAGTTAACCAAGTGCTTTGACAAGTGTCTTGTTTTGGAGACCTTGTAGGTCTCTCTGATCAACAGCTCAATTTGGGTAGCAACCAATTTCTGGTACTGAGAGTTACAGGCCAGAACCAAATCTTTTAAAATTAGGCTTCATCCCACCTTTTCCAGGGCCGTTTTTGCCAGACAATCCCACCATATTCCTATTGAGGGTTAAATCTCTCAGTCTACTTTCAAGAAGAAGGGTTTCTATCCTATCAGCTCATTTTGGGATTGAGTTTATTTACCCCTAGTTTCCCCTTCCCCTCCCCCCAAACCCTTCCATCCTTCCATCCCCAATGTCTGGGCCTCGAGTTGCCTGTCAAGTATGCCAGCAAGACTTCTCATTGCCAGAGTTCTTGCTTCTTATAGTCCAGAGTTTGCTGACTTGTGGCTGTCTCTCTTAAAGAACATATGAAGAACTACTTTGACTTTCTTTTTCACTTCAAATTTCTTGGGAAAAGAATTATGGCCTGTGAATCTTGAGAGAGTGACCTTTATTTATTTATTTATTTATGTATTGTAATGTCATTGACATTAAATCAACATATTCTGAATTTGATTAAGTAACTTCTGTTTAAATCACTTGGTTAGAAAGTTCTTCTTTGATGGCATCTGAAAAGGTTTGTGACTAGTGATACTTATTTTTCTCTAGCTCTTTCCTGTGTACTGGTTCTCTAATAGCCTTTGGTACTATCTGAAAAAAATTGGCTATATAATATGTAAATTCCAACGTACAAAGAAAAAAAATACCAAGAATTTCAGGGAGTCAACCGAAAGCAACAATCTAAGTTGGAGATTCTCCTACAGTGAGACCTATGTGTCGTATCTTTCACTCTTCCCCAGATATGCAACTACCACTCCTGTTACCTCCCATTGTCCGGTAGAAAGGAAGGATAGACTCTGAATAAGTTGAATGAAAATGGATTGAAGACCTCCTTTTCAAACTTTTGAAGGTCATTCTCCTGATAAACATCCTCCACAGAACTTGACAAGGTTATTCCAAATCTCTGCCACATGGTGTATCAAAAATTGATACCAGCATTTTTAAGAAATTAAATACTACCTCTCACCATGTTGAATAGCCATAATTATCTTCCTGAGGATAATTCCATGACTCAATGCAGCAAGTAGGCCCAATTTTCACACTCCTTCAAGGCAGTCTTTCCTTAAATGTATTTGAGATTGTGAAGCCAGCAGCTTTAAGAATATCACCACTCACTCTACTCAGTACCTATTTTGTGACGTAAAAACCTTAATTCCCAGTCTCTGCCAATCTTGCTTCTTTCAAAAGCATTAAATTAACTTTTATGAAGGAAAAGAAAGAACCTAACTAAAGGCAGTGGGAGGTTAATTCAAGCTATTGTTTCAGTGACATGGTACTATTTCACAAAGTGCACTAATTTCATCAGATAGAATTCAAAACTTTAAAGAAAAAGAATTATGGCCTTTCAGACACTCAAAATACCTTTTGAGATGTATGTGAAAAAGATAATTGAAGAGTTTGGATTGTCCTTTGAGAGAATGTAGAAAGATAGCTTGAATCCAATCAAACATTGTTTTAAATAATAAGAGATGAATTCTCAGTATATCTGTGCAGTATACCACATGTCTAAAAGCGGGAAGAAAGGAGTATTGAAAGGGAAATTCTGCTCTTTCATTGGAAATTCACTTTCTTCTTAATAAATGCAGATTTATCTGTGAAGATCCCAAAATGCATTTGTATGAGTATTTACAGTATTACTTGGAAAGGACAAGCTCAGAAAAATACAATAAAGGATGTATCATTCATTAGGAGACTGCCATGTGCCTGACAGCCTGTTTACTGTTATAAAAATTTTATCTAAATATTCCTCAAAACACTCCTCAGAATAATAAATCATTTTCTTCTAACTGACAAATTAGAAAAGCAGTGTTGCAAGAAATATTTTTGCATGTGTACGTGAATGTGTGGTGTGTATGTATGTTCCCATGTGGAGACATGAACATATGTGTGGGTATGCTTGGAGACCATGGATTGACATCAGAAGGCTTTCTTTATTCTTTGTAATTTTATTTACTGAGGCAGGATCTCTGACTTGAACTCAGGATTCCCTCACTCCGTTAGTTTAGATATTCTGTTTGTCTCAGTGGTCTCTGGTGTCTGCCTCAGGGGCACTGTGATTTCAGACAGGCCTCCATGCCCAGCCAGCCTATACCCAGTGCTAGGGGTCCAAAATGTCTAGAAAAGCTATTTGCAATCCAAATAAAATGATTTCAATGTTGCCCATGTAGTCAATGCTATTATATAATTTTCTACAATATTTTAGAAAAAAAAGAGTAATTTGTGGCCTTTTATTAGTTAGTTGAGGATACTAATGGTTATATTCATAGGCTTTACTTTTACACAAGCCCAAAAACTTTTGAGAACATAACATAAACTTCTAGCCTTGGCTTTATTTTATATTTGGATGATGACAGTAGCACACACAGTTGTTGGAGACAAATGTCTTTGCTTTCACCCTGCCTTGATTATCATGGAAGGCAAGGCTGATACCACATATCCTCAGGGAATTTATTGTGCATCCTAACCATTACTAGAAATTGAATAGCAACACAAAGTATGCTCCAGTCTGGAGTTTAATATTTAATCTGCTTCATGTCTATTTTGATGGAAACCCACCTTATGGTTCATTTGTTTTTCAGGTTAATGGCATATTTATTTTTAAAGTCATGCACACACAGAGTTGCACAAAGGTTTTGCAGCTGTGTTGGGTAAAGTAAACATATATTTGACCTACTTACCATTGGATAAAGGCATGCACGCACCCACTCGTTCTAAGCCCCAATGTAGGTCACTGAGCATCACAAGTCAGGTCATCACAGCATCTTCTTCTAGAAACTCAGCTATGCCTGTGTGTTTATACACACATATGTGTGTGCAAGCAAGCACATTGGAGGGTCCTTGATGTATGACAAGAATAGCCTCTTTTTTTTTTTTTTTTTTGAGTTGGGGGTCTCACTCTAGCCCAGGCAACTTAGAATTCACTATGTAGTTTCAGGTTGGCTTCAAACTCACAGTGATCCTCCTATTTCTGCCTCCTAAATGCTGGGATTAAAGGTGTGGGACACTATGCCCAGCCTAATAATAGTCTTAATATATAGTAGCATAATGTTATCATTATCCAAGCTTGAATTTGTGTGTATATATTGTAAAACTAAAACATAATGCTGATTTACCAAAAATGTCATTTGTTTTGTACTGTTTTCTTAATTAATCATAATTCCTACAATTTATAAATGACAGTACTCACATCCACACTTTCCCTTCCCATCTCAACAAATGAAGGAATTTCTTAGTCATATTTTGGCTTTTCTGGATTTTGGTGTTCTTACAAAATGGACATAAGTCAAAATATGAAATGTGAATGAAGGTGACAAGTCATCTTTCTGTGCTATACGTCTGCAAATGTTTTGTCCTTTGTGAACATTCCCATTGACTGTAGAGCTAAAATCACAGAACTAACCTATAGAGAATTCTTTGTGTCAGATATAGCAAAGCTTTGAGTTGACTCTGAAGCATTTTTAATGAAATAAGAGATGTTCTAAATGTACACTGCAGTGTGCTATTTGCTCTTGTGAGTGCTGGTCCACAAACCCACTCATTTATCTAAAATTGGATGCCATTTTTTAAAAAAAATTCAGCACACAATGCATTTATTTAAGGCCACTTATTGAACCTCATTCTAATTTTCATTGTATTTTATCATCTCCAATGTATTTTCATGCAATTTTTTTTATTTTTAATGTAAAAAATGGTTTCTTGGGCTAGAGTGATGGCTCAGCAGTTAAGGTACTTGTCTGCAAAGAAAAATGACCCAGGTTCAATTCCTCAGTACCCATGTAAAGCCAGATGTACAGTTGGTATATACATCTGGAGTTCGTTTTCAGTGTCTGACTGGAAATTCTTTATTAGTAGAAATATATGGAAATACTGAGCATGTACGGCTAAAAAGCAAGTATACACACACACACACACACACACACACACACACACACACATATATATATATATATATATATATATATAGAGAGAGAGAGAGAGAGAGAGAGACTACATTAATTTTCTTTCTCTCTGAATTAAATATATAAGATGTTTTTAATGGATTTCTTGCTTTTCTCTTAGACATAAAAAATATGGCACTCACATAAAAATACTGCATTTTAGTCATTTATATTTTAAATAAAATGTTTGAAATCAACATCAGATCAAAGGTTTTACATTTTATTTTAATTATGTGGTATCTTCTGGGAAACTATTTGAAACTTTAGGGAAAAATTTACCTCAAATATGCTATATATAGAAGAAAATCTTTCTTTTTGAGCCAGCCATCTGGTGAATGTGAATATTCCTAATGGTCTATGAGGTTTTAAAATAAATCAGTCCTGAATCTTTCTATTATTTTTGGAGCATTCATTTTCCTGCTTCTTGCAGCTGCTGATCATGAAATATTCTTTTCTTTAATCCCATAACTTCTAATTTTTTATAGTGTAGAAGGCATCAGCAGGAATGTTTTCTTTTTTTGTGTGTATATTTTTCCTGTAGTTTTGCATGTTTTGAGTTTGGGCATTTTCCCCTGAGATCTGAGATCATTTATAAAAAAATTGCACATATTTACCCACCAAATGTTTTACTAATCTTGAATTAGTCATATATATATATATATATATATATATATATATATATATACATATATATATAATATTAATTATGACTATCAAAATGCTGATTGATATAAACCCAATTTATGTGTACATGTCTTTAATATTAAAAAATATGAGAATAATACTCATCTCTGTATACTGTCAATTAGGAATATTTTCTGGAATAGAAGGGAAACACATTTAAGAAAAAAGCAACTTTCTAAGTTGGTTTAAGTTTTGGTCAAAGCATATTGCCTATTTTTCTGATAAGCAAACATTTAAAAGCCATTATCATATTTTGCAACATGTTCCATAATATCAAAAGGCTTTTCTAATAAATGGATACAAACTGCCCAAATGAATAAATTTCCATTACTTAGTAGTATTAAATACTCAGAAATAAAGTGACAAGGGGAAGAACAGATAATAAGACTGAGAAATTATTTTGTGCCAGGTAATATAAGAAATAGTTGTTACATTCATTATTTTCTTTAATCTTTCTATTTATACATTTCTAAAGATGGGAAAGTAAATATCCTAAATTCAATAACTAGTAAATAATAACTTTGATTTTCAAGCAAAGTTTTATCTAAACTCTAAATCTCTACTCTCTCCTAATATAATACCTCATAGTAATAGAGGGTATAGTCTTATAAGTTATCATATTATTTTCTAAAAAATATGAAAGCTCATGGAATTTACTTTTTTTCTTAATTGAAATGAATTCCAAAATTGAAGCATGAGAAGTTTCCACATTTTATGGGAATAGTCTAAGACTGAACAAGTAAGAGAGGATGAACACAGAAAGGTCTAAGTTAAGCTGTTTTTGTAGACAATGCCCTCCATATCTGATTCTTTTTCCACTTGCATCCCTCTCCTGCCCTGCACAATCCTTCCTCAAGAAAGTAGCTTCTGCCTCCTGCTCTTGCTTTTGCAGGCTTACTTCATTCCCTCACTTCTCAGAGTCATCTTAAAAACTAAAGAACATATCAGATCCATCTCATCATTATCAACTGTGGAATTGTAAAGGTTTTCATTATAAGGTAGAATTTTGTAGAAAATACTTTTTACCATTTCTTTAACATCATGTTTTTAGCTACACAGCTTTATTCTTCTATCTTTGACTGTCTTTAACTCCATTTATTTATGTTATTACAAATAGCACAGCATTATGTTTCCTTCAAGATTTTGTTTTAAGGCTTAAATTTGAATGATAATTAGTCTTCCTTTCTTTTTAACAGTAATCTCAGGGCATAGTTTTAATAAGTATTGAAATTTTCTCTCTTTTTAGGGATGAAAAATCTTCTCTTTGCTATATTGTTTTAGTTATTCACCTTTCTAAATATGTTTTGTCTCAACAAAGAAAAATAAAAGGTAAGTTTTCCACTAGCCATATTCCAAACCATAACTATCCTGAAGACATTTTTAATGTACAAGGGAAATAATAGCGAAATTAAATAAAAAATTTACTAATTTCGAGGACAAGCAGATAAAACATTCAGAAATTATGCAAATCTATAGTGTTTACAATGTGTTAGCTAATTACAAATTATCTCAACAGAGAGAAAAGCCAAAGGACAAGCATCAATATGATTTCCAAAGGCTGCATAAAATGGTGCAGAGCTGAACAAAAAACAGACAATAATGAAAATGGGGAAATAACACTTTGGTGAAATGTCTCCCCCAGAGTTAAACAATATAAAAATTCAATTTTGTGCAGACCATAATAATGTCTTCCAGAAAGCATGTTTTATTTACAGCTTTATTTTACCCCAATAAAGAATGTAACATTGCACAAAACATAGTATAGCTTCTCAATAACATAGATCCTGAATTTACAGTGTCATTAATTGAAATAGAAGCAGATTTGCCCTGGCTAATGCTGCAAAGCATGTCCTGGAGCACAGCATGTCCTGTAAAAGTTGTTTCAAGTCTTTCTGCAGATCCCCAATGCATTAAGGATTACAAGGATCCTGGTGGTTCTCTTTACTTTTATCTCACCTTGTCTCACAAGAGTTAAAGGTACAGTGCTTTTTGACCCCATCTCTGGGAAAGACAGGCCACCAACTGAAGAAATCATCATACTAATATGCATAAGAGGACCAAATAATGAATACTAAGCAGTATTACTCTGCAACTGCATTGTGAATGTGTTCTTATCTACTCTTTCTGAAATATGCAGTGCAAAGAAAATTTATATCATGATGTTATTTTCCCCACTAATAAAGCAAACTATGGGATTTAGGCTTTGAAAGACTTGTGTAGAAGCGCAGGCCAACTGGTTGTTCTCAGAGTGCTCACAGAGATTCATACACACTGAGACATGACTGATTGATCAGCAAAGTGCTGTGTTGTCATGACGCCAGAAGTGGCAACAACCCCCCCCCCCAAATCTATGGAGTCTAAATCATAGTCCCGTGAGGTTTTCTCCTCAGGGTGCCAATCAAAGTTAGCATAAACCAGTCAAAACTGTTGCATAACATAGGTAACAAGTAAAAGACTCAACATTTTGCTAAGTCCCATTTAACTGGACTGTAATTTACTATCTCAATCTAGAATACCAGAATGCTGACATAACAGGCCTCTATCACCAGGTGAGCTAATTCCCCAGAACCTGGCAAAAGCTCTGTACTTTGCTACTGACATATTCCTCAGTCCCCACCTCCAAAAATATCATGTCTGTGTGATCATGATGTACAGTGTATATCACCAGGCAAAAATGATTCACTGAATTTCCATATTCACCTTCCTCCTTGACCTTCATATTCACATAACTTGGAAATACCCCAGCCTAATATCATAAAAAAAGAACCAACACAAATTAAGCTGTGACTTACATGAGCTCACATTATTGAGCACTTCACTTATATTTGATTCCTCTTTATTATACATTTAACTTATCAGCAAGTTCTACTGATTCTACCTTCAAAATATGTTCTAGATCTCCCCAGTTTTCTCCTTTGACAACTACACTTTAGACTAAACCTCAACTAACTTTTCTTTAAGTTTGAAAACTGAACTTTCATTTTGCATTACTATCTTTATGGCCATTATTATTTATAGAACAATAAGTTCTTGGGACTCCTGGACTATATACAAACTTCACAACAATAACCTACCATGCAGTCTTCATTCTGGACCTTATATATCTCTATTATTTTATATTTTACCCCTCATTTTCACTTACTTGATTCTTGTCTAGTCTCATTCTGGCCACATCTCTATTGCTTGACTATAGTAGATCTGTACATGGACAATGTGCTCACTATTCCTTTATATCAAAACCCCTTCTGTGTTGTGTGACTAGCTTGTTCTCTCTCATGCAGGCTCAAGCACCTAATCTAAATTATTCTTTCAATCACATTACTCCCTTTTAAATATCTATTTCAGTAGGGAACTGAAATTATTTCATTCTCTTTTGTTTCGTTGGTTGTGCTCTTTATCCCTCTCCTCTTTGTACCACAAAATTTAAAGTAAGATATGTATTCACATGATTACCACTATGTACCCTAATACATGGGATAGCATAAGAAATAGGTGATGAACTACTTCTCTAACAAGGAAAAATACTTGTTCAACAAACAAGTTTTAAAAAACCTCACAAATAACTTAGGATAGGGGGACAAGCTGGTCAATGCAGTTCCCATGCCAGTATCTAAGTGCCTTGCAGTTTTAGAAAATTCTACCTCGGGCTGGAGAGATGGCTTCACTTGCCTGTGAAGCCTAAGGACCCCGGTTCGAGGCTCGGTTCCCCAGGTCCCACGTTAGCCAGATGCACAAGGGGGCGTACGCGTCTGGAGTTCGTTAGCAGAGGCTGGAAGCCCTGGCGCGCCCATTCTCTCTCTCTCCCTCTATCTGTCTTTCTCTCTGTGTCTGTCGCTCTCAAATAAATAAAAAAAGAAAAAAAAAAAAAAGAAAAAGAAAATTCTACCTCTACTTTCTGGGGAAAGTAAACACCTTTAAGGAAGAAGGGAGATAAAAACATGATTCCTGCTCCTTTTCAGGCTCAAGGACATTTCTTGATTTTGGCTAAATATATAAGAATGTTCAATTTTGGGGCCCTGATAAACATAAACTTGCTTAACCAATTTCTCCTGTTCTTTATCAACATGTGTGTGGAGGCCAGACATTGTCATGGGGTGGGTCTTCTTTCATCACTTCCCACCTTATTTTCCAACAGGGTCTCTCATTGAACCTGGACATAACTGATTCAGTTTGACTAGCTAGCCTGTCTCTGCCTCCTCAGCACCTGAATTACAGGTGCATGCCATTTACATAGCTATTAGAGATCCAAATTCAGGTCCTTGTGCTCACTGCCATCTCACTAGGCCCATAAAAATTTAGTATGTGCAAAACCAACACAAATATGTTTATGAAGTCCTTCCTTTAAGATTTCTTTGCTAGTGAAGAAAAAAAAAAATCCAAATTTGAGAACTCTAAGAGTTGTTCAAAAATATTTCTCCTATGTTCTCCTTAAAATCTTAAATCTGTTTTAATTAATATCAACAATGTCTGCATAAAGCCAAAATGTCACTGTGTATTTTGTATTTTCTTAAGTCTTTCTTTTTAAAAAAAAAAATATAGTTATTTATTTATTTATTTGACAGAGAAAGAGGGAGGGGGGAGAGAAAGAGAGAGAATGGGCACACCAGGCCCTCCAGCTACTGCAAATGAACTCCAGAGGCGTGTGCCCCCTTGTACATCTGACTATCGTGGGTCCTGGAGAATCGAGCCTCGAACCAGGGGCCGTAAGCTTCACAAGCAAGCACTTAACTGCTAAGCCATCTCTCCAGCCCTTAAGTCTTTCTTTAAAAATAATATTTTCTTTATTTTATGCAGTAGTTCAAAAAATTATTTTTAAAGAAATGGTTCAGTTATATTCTGATACCGCCATTTTGACGAAACTGAATAAACTTTAATTTGGATTTCTTTATACCATCTACCTCTTATGCATTAAAAATTAACTTCATTTCAAAAGAAAAGAGAACGAGGATACAATGGTGTCCCTAGGCTTCCTGTCTTACAAAGTAGATTAGCCTAGCTGTAGATTCAAAGGTACTTATGGAAATATGCAGTGAGGTCTACCAACCATGTCACATTCCCAGGCCTTTCTCACCACTGCTCAAATTATTCCACACTAGCATCTCGTGACAGACCTGAGAAATAAGGGTTGGAGTTTTAGTATGAGGAAAAGAAATAGCAAAGAAAACAGAAGTATGATGTAATTAGAAAGAAAGAAATTCTATCCTGAGTCCATATTTGTGTTTGTGTGCATGTATGTGTGCATGCACATGCCAGAGAGAGAAAGGAGATGTAAATTTAATTTATTACATGTATGAAGTATTTAAGTGATTTATTATAATTCATAAGAATTTCATTAAAAACATAATTTCCTGATGGGCATGGTGGTGCATACTTTAATACCAGCAGTCATGAGGCAGAGATAGGAGGACCGTTATAAGTTCAAGGACAGCCTGGAAATAAAGAGTGAGTTGTAGGTCAGCCTGGGCTAGAGTGAAACCATACCTTCAAAATAAAACAAGCAAATCAATAGATAGATAGATAGATAGATAGATAGATAGATAGATAGATAGATAGATATGAAATTGTCTATGACTGGAGTATATCCCTGTTTGCTCTTTACTTAATTATTTTTTATAATTGTTTCTATAAGTCCATGTAGAAAAGGGTGGCTTATGTTTACCACCTGCCTAGTGTTGGGGATAGGTAATAATAGATATAAAATTATTTTTCACTCTTTCTTTCTTATTTTCTTCATGTATTTCTATTTTATCTTTCCTTCCTCCTTTTATTCCTTTTACTTATTGTTGCAGATTCAACCTATGGTTTTTCACATGCTAGACAAGTGTTCTACCACTGAGCTGTCACCCTTTAAAAATTATTTTTAATTTGAAGAGCCAGGTATTGTGGCACACACCTTTAATCCCAGCACTTAGGAAGCAGAGGTAGAAAGATCACCATGAATTCGAGGCCAGCCTGAGACTACCTTGTAAATTCTAGATTAGCCTGGGCTAGAGTGAGACACTACCTCAAAAAGCCATATATATATATATGGAGAGAGAGAGAGTGAGAAAGAGAGAGAGGATCAATTCTAAATTGCCCAGGCTAACCTTAAGCTGTGTAGCTAAGTCTCAATCTTGAGGTCTTACTGCCTCAGCCTCCAGTGTAGCTAGGAATATAGGCAATTGCCACCAACACTGATGCTCACATCATTTTTTTTTTTTTCTGAATGAATCATGATCACAACTTTGGAAGGAAATACAACTTGGTTCTCTACGTTCAAGCATTAAGAAACTTTAATATAAAAGACATCTTTATAAGAAAAAATTAAATATGGAGAAGTGGCATAGTAAATTATAAATCCTCTAAATGAATTTCCATCTTGAAAATCCTCAGAGAACTTCCTTTAAGAGTACTCTCCATTGCATGTGCTATCCATAAAGCCCTTCATTAGAAATGACTCCATTCCCATACTCCTGCTAACATCTCTTAACTCAAAACAAAAGTTGGGCTGGAGAGATTTCTTAACATTCAAGACTAGTGCCTGAAAAGCCCAAAGGCTCCATGTTTGATTCCCCAGAATCAATGTAAGCCAGATACAAAAGGTGGTGCATGCATCTGGAGCTTGTTACAGAAGCTAGAAGCCCTGGCATGCCCACTGTCTTTCTTTCTCTCTCTTTCTCTCAAGTAAATAAATACAAATAAAAATTTAAAAATTCTCAAAAGCTCCAAAGGTGTTTTGTCCATACTAAAAATGATTTTGATCAAATTGTCATACCATAATTGAACTTATTTTATGGTGTAGTGTGATGTGTATATTGTGCAATAATCAAGTCAAGGTATTGAGAATAAACATTCCCTTAGATGTAATCACTTGTGATAAGAACATCAGAATGATCTTTTCTATTTCAAATATTCAGTACTCTGTTATTAGACATAGCTCCCCAATATGTGAAAGAACACTAGCCCTTGTTCCTACTGTGTGTGACCTTGTACCAAATTTTGTGATGGTGTCTTACTTATCTCTTAGGAAACTGGTTATGCATTTAGAGTTGTCTGTTTTACCTAGAAGGATTTCTACATTTGTGAATGTCACCTGTAAGATCTGGCCAAAGCACAGGAAAGTAAAAGAAAACACAGATATTTAACAACAACAACAAAATGGTGTGGTGACATATGCATTTAATCCAAGTACTTGGAAGGTTGAGGTAGGAGAAGCACTGTGAGTTCCAGGCCAGCTTGAAACTACATAGTGAATTACAGGTCAGCCTTAGCTAGATTGAGACCTTAACTTGACAAAAGCAAAACCAAAACCCAAAACAAAACAACAAAAAATAGATAAAAAGATATGTAGATAAGGAAAGTGTTAGAAAATATGGATTTTGAAAATATTTTTCACTAGTAGAAAAAAGGTATTCTTTAACATATCAATCATATTAAAGACAATTTCTGTTCAAATGCCTCCAGAGTAGATATGGATAAAAATATTAATATTATATAACAATAATGTGGAAATGTTATTTTTATGATTTCTCTTTGAAGAAAATTTATTTTTTTATATTATAATATATAGAATTTATATTTACCTTGGGAGAATCTTACATTTTGGTTATCTTTTCAATAAGACAGGGAACTGCCATAGGATCATTGATATCAGGAAGACTTCAACTCATTAAGTGCATGTATATTTAACACACACACACACACACACACACACACACACCACACACACAGATATGACAAAGTAAGAAACTGCTTAATTAAGTCAAAGAAAAGCCCACTTATAATCATCTGAAATTATATATATATGCATACATGTGTGTGTGTGTATAATCCCACAGAGTTATTCCCAGCTTTTTTTCACTGTTTAAGGAATTATTATTAAAGCAAGAATTTTATAATCTAAATTATGTTTCCTTGCTCAGTTACCAATTCTGTTACTTAAAACAGAACTGACATTCTGAGCTATTCCACAGTAAATAATTACAAAATTAAAGAGAGGAATGCTTTAAATTTTTGTACTTTTTAATTTATTTTATATTTTGCAGTATTTTTCATAAATTTTAAATTTTTAGATGTTTATTTTTTTCTTCAGTGAAGCATGAGTTTCCCAACTTCTTCTTCTTTTTTTTTTTTTTTTTTTTTTTTGTTTTGTTTTTTTTTTCAAGGGAGGGTCTCACTCTGGCCCAGGCTGACCTGGAATTAACTACGTAGTCTCAGAGTGCCTCAAACTCAAGGCAATTCTCCTACCTCTGCCTCCCAAGTGCTGAGATTTAAAGGGTGCACCAACACGCCCAGCAGAGTTTCCCAACTTTTTGACTCTGAGGTAGTTTGTAGACCTAGGAAGATGCACTAAAAACAGCCCTGTGATTAGTAACACACTTTCATGCTTCATGAAGCAGAATCACACATGCTATAGTTTGTTAAGAGTATAAAAGTTCAAATTTGCCCATGTTTTCAATGCATTTTTCATAAAATGATAAATTCTACTACTGAGATTATGTACACATGGCCATGTTCATAGTTCAAAGCCAGTCTTTTATTCTTCCTCAAAATCCTAATGTAAAGCAAATGTCTCAAATGGGTAAGTGTGAATGGTAGCACATCTGTTTCAAAGTAACTGGTGGAAAGCATTATGAAAGTCCCAAATCTAGAAAGCACAGTTGTTTATGCGTGAGAGTGCTAATTGCCCTCATCTAATGCTCAAAATTTGTATTCATGTACTGAAATGCCATAGGTGTATGTCACATTGTATCAACTAGTAATAAAGAATATTTATATTTTTAAAAATATGTGAGTCAAGTAGGCACCAGTTTCAGCCATACTTGTACGGGACAGGATCTATTCTATTTACAGATGGTGGAAAAAACTTAAGAGAACCAGGATATATCAGTACATCAAAAATAGAGACTGGCATAGAGACTGGCCAGGCGTGGTGGCACACGCCTTTAATCCCAGCACTCGGAGGCAGAGGTAGGAGGATCACAATGAGTTCATGGCCACCCTGAGACTACAGAGTTAATTCCAGGTCAGCCTGTACCAGAATGAGACCCTACCTTGAAAAAAAAAAAAAAATAGAGACTGCACTGTGCTATGAGATGGGTCACCTCCACCTTATCTGCCTACTGAGAATTAATTCCAGAAGAAGCCATGACACTAATTCTGTCTCACCCCTAGCCTGAAAACCTATAACAAGGAAACAGCAATACATACTATCTGTGGTCACTCAAACCTCAATAAATCAGAGATCCAGATGAGACAGAGAAAGTAACACTAGATCAGACCCCTATCTTGTTCATTAAGGCTCAGGGAGCAATGTGGAAGATGGGGTGGAAAGATTATAAGAGCCTCAGAGTGGATGGGACTAGTCTGAGGCCTTGGTCCCCAGCTCCACAGACTGACTAAGGCCTCTTGGTCCTCAAAATGAATAGCAACAATCCTACTACACTGAAGAAGATCATCATCAGGGGTGGCAGAGGTGACAGTGTCTAAGAGTACAACCTTCTTATAAAATAATGAATAAATAATAAAAAAAAAATTAAAGATCATCCTCAACTACATAGCAAGTCCAATGCCAGCTTGTACTATGTGAGATTATATCTCAAAAAAAATAAAATATATGCTGGAGAAATTTCTCAGTGGTTAAGGCATTTACTTGCAAATCTTAACCAGTAACCCAGTTTCAGTTCCCCCATGCCCATATAACCCAGATGCATAAAGTGACATATGTATCTGGAATTTGTTTGCAGTGGCTAGAGGCCTTGGTGTGCCCATATATTCTCTCTCCCTCTCTCTCTCTCTCTCTCTCTCTCTCTCTCTCTCTCTCTCTCTCATATCATCTTTCTGCTTGCAAGTAAATTTAAAAAATTATAAAATTTAAAATACAATTAAAAAAGAAATGTAGCATAACAACAAACAGTAAGTATTATTTACTTTTCCTGTAAATTTTAATATTGATTTATTTTTACTTTTACACAGCTTAAAAACTGTATCCCACCGTAATAGCAAATTTACCTTAAGATATTTATCAGTAGAGGAAGTTACTTCACTCAAGCTTTCACATTTTATTGTTTCATCACATTAGAAAGTTTCTTTTTTTTTTTCTTTTCACAATTTTATTAACATTTTCCATGATTATAAAAAATATCCCATGGTAATACCCTCCCTCCCCCCCACCCCCGCACTTTCCCCTTTGAAATTCCATTCTCCATCATATTACCTCCGCATCTCAATCATTGTACTTACATATATACAAAACTAACCTATTAAGTACCCTCCTCCCTTCCTTTCTCTTCCCTTTATATCTCCTTTTTAACTTACTGGCCTCTGATACTAAGTATTTTCCTAGAGAAGTTTCTTTTTGTAGTTAGCAGTGACTCCTATGGAGACTCAAAACTCATCATGGTGCTGAGAACAATGAACTGTTGAGTGCTCACAACTACATGAGACATCTTATAACCACGCCCCAAGGCTCAGAGAACATTATGTTTATGCTCATAGGTTAGTGCTGCTCTCAACTTTGGTCAGAGAAGCTTCTTATTGCACTTGGCAGTGTCTACTGAGGAGACTCAAAACTCATCAAAGTGCTGAGAATAAGAGACTCTTCAATGCTCAATGCTAAATGAAACATCTATATCACACCCTCCCAGGCTCAGAGACCATTGTGGGAGAGGGGGTGGAAACAGTATAAGAGGCAGAGGATGGGAAGAAGTTATTTGCAGCACTGTCTTCTGGACATGAATGGTCGCTGCATTCATGACTTTATGGCCACCGTCATTTCTTACACAAGACCTGTACAATATTGGGCACATCAACATTCCATCACAGATACTGGAGGAGGTTTTATGTTTGCCATTTTGTGTGTGTGTATGTGTGTGTGTGTGTGTGTGTGTGTGTGTGTGTTTCTGGTTCTACCTGCACTTAGAAAGTTCCTTTCACAGTAGATATTGCTATTCTTGTAAGGGTCAAGATTATCAGAAGAAACAGGGGAATTGAAACTAACTTTTTTCTTAAGAGATGGTGAGTGAACAGAAAAAAAAAATACACATGACCTTTCTGTTAAGACATTATTTCTTTCCTTCATCCAACTCATATCAGGAAGTTTGATTTCACAAAAGGAACAGAGTCAAGCTCACAGCATAAATACCTATGTACTTATGGGAATTATAAAGTAAGAATAGTACACTGAGAAAACACTGAAAAACAACAGTAATTTCTTCTAGGCTATCAAGATAAACATTGAGGAGGTGTTAAAGCAGTTGTCAGAACAAAACTGGTAGAATATTGAAGTAGATCTTAAAGATTGAGCCCAAATATGGTGAAAGAAATTAAGAAAGAAAACCAGGGGTGGAGAGACATTTTAGAAGTTAAGGCACTTGCCTGCAAAGCCAAAGGAGCCAGGTTCAATTCCCCAGGACCCACGCAAGCCAGATGTAGAATGTGGCACATGTATCTGGAGTTTGTAATGGCTGGAGGTCCTAGTGTGCCCATTTTCTCTCTCTCTTAAATAAATAAATAAATAAATAAATAAACAAACAAACAAATAAATAAACTAATTAAAGTAATAAAAATATAAAAAATAAAGAAAATCAGAGAGTTAATAAGGAAGAAAAGAAAGAATATCTAAATAAAAACCCATTAGAAAATACTGGGAGATAAAGGTAGAAGAAATGCATATTGGAGATTTAGGGGAGATCTTAGAAAATTATAGTAAGTGTGCCTGACCATAGACCCAGAACATTATGTGAAATACTTTGGCTTCTTCTGTTTAAACTGCAGAGAATTTGGGCTAAGGTGTGTGTGGGTGGGTGGGCAGTGTACATGGCATTATCTGAGGTGTATTTTAGGATAGATGTTTCAAGATTGAGTTCCTAGAAGACCAGGGTTTTTTTTTTTTTTAATTTTTTTATTTATTTGAGAGCGACAGACACAGAGAGAAAGACAGATAGAGGGGGAGAGAGAGAGAATGGGCGCGCCAGGGCTTCCAGCCTCTGCAAACGAACTCCAGACACGTGCGCCCCCTTGTGCATCTGGCTAACGTGGGACCTGGGGAACCGAGCCTCGAACCGGGGTCCTTAGGCTTCACAGGCAAGCGCTTAACCGCTACGCCATCTCTCCAGCCCAAGACCAGGGTTTTTAAGGGGGTAATTCTGCAGCTTTGCCAAACTTTAAAACATGTGTGCTAGAAAATGGTGTACATATATCTGTAATGTTTATAAAACTATTTTTAATTTTATTGCGTATATGGTATGACAGTTTATATTCTTTTATCTCCTTACCCCTGCTCCTGTTATTCTGGATATCCTTCTCAATGAGGTTATGGTGTTCACTGTGGGTCATGAGGGCCTCAGTCAGTCCCTGTAGGGTAGTGGGGGACCGTGCCTCAGGGTATTCCTACCCATTTTGTGGCTCTTATAATCTTTATGTCTCCTCTTCGCAGTTTCCCCGAGACATGGCAGGGCTGTTGGCAGTCTGATTTAGTGTTAAGTTCTCTGTAGCCACTGGATTTCTGCACTGATTGATTTTGATTGATTGCTGTATCTGTTACCATTGTTCTGGAGCTGGTAAGAGCAGTATTCATGTCGCAGCTTCCTCTACAATTTCTCCTGGGCCTTGATAGATATGGTAGAGGTGGCTCATCTAGTGTGAGCAGTTGGCTATTTTCTTGTCTCATGAAGGATCTTGACTTTCCTCCATTTTCTTTGTCATCTGTAAAATAAAACAGTTTCCACAACCAAGAGTGAGAACAGCTTAGATTAAAAGGGGCATGGAGTTATTTAAGAGAGACATTTTGGTGTGTAATCCCACTTTTCTTCTCCAAAGAGCAGTGGGGACTTCACTCTAAAGTATGAATTTTCTGACCACAGAATCTGACTTAATTTTCCAGTACCGGGTATGAGTTCTCTTCTGTTAACTGGGCCTCATGTCCAATCAAAGAACAGATGGTTACCTATAGAGGCTGCATGCCACTATTGCACAAGTGTGTACTTCTCCTCTGGTTGGTTGATTTCATAGTCTGCTGGGTCCCCTGCTTACTTATGTTATTGGTGTCCTTTGTCTCCCAGTGACTCCCATAGGGCTTTCTAGCACTATAAGAGCTAGCCAGCCCTGAGAGTTAGTTTTCCTTTTGATTCCAAGATGGTGTTCTGATGTCCTATGAAAGCAGCCTGTAGTGTCTTAAGTAATAGGATCTTACCTTTTAGCTCTGGCAGGTAATGAAGTGTTTTCACAATGCCCTACATAGTTTTGGGAACCTCCTGAATCTCCCCGTTGAATAACTCACTGTGGAGGTACCCAATTTGGGGCCTCAGATTTACTGTCAGAGGCCATAGTTTTAAGGTTAAACTTTTTCCGACTTTTAGACTGCTCCTCTTCCCCCTTTATTGGTTGCTATATCTTGTAGAATGCTAGCCTGAAGGAGGGTTTCTATGAAACTGATCCATGTTGTCTTTATGTATTTTGACCCTGTGATGAAAATGAGGAAATATGTAAATTAGATCAGATAAATTGGAATGGAGAGATACCTCAGCGGATAAAGGTCTCTGTTTGCAAAGCCTATTGGCCCAGATTCAATTCCCCAGTACACATGTGAAGCCAGCTACACAACGTGGCACATGCATCTACAGTTCATTTGCAGTGTCGAGACATCCTGGCTCACCCATACTCAGCCTTTGTCTCTTTCTGTTTCTGTTTCAGCCATTCTCTCCTCTCAAGTAAATAAATAAGGAAAATTTATACATATATTTTAAATGTTCACACAAGTTTATCTTTTTTACTTGTGTTATTTTGCTTCTATTTATTTGTGCATTTGAATTTTGACAGTTTGATAACTACAATATGAAAAAATATTTTTTCTTTTTTTTAGATGACAGTGCCTGGCCATTAACGGAACAAGTGTGGTGAGTTTTCTCTCCTTATCCTCCTTAGCATCCTTTTCTTTCTTCTCCTCAAACCTGTGTGGAATGCTAAACTTTCTGATATTCAAACAGATTAATTTTGTTTATATTAACTCAGTAAAGGTTTCTGAATGAATTTTCTTGCAAGCTATGCATTAATCATGTTAAGGAGTTTTGTTTTGGCTTTCCTTTTTTTTTTTTTTCCATTAAAAGTAAGGCTAGGTTTTTCAATCAGATTTTTTTCAGCTTAACAGTTTCTTTTCAAAAGTGCTTCCATTTCTTAATTATATATATTGTGATTTATTATTTTAGCAGCTACAGGATTCTTCTATATTGTATGAATCAACAGTATTTGGGACACATAGTGACATAATTATTTTTTCTATTCATACAAGAGGATAAAAAGAATGTATTTTCTCATAGTTTACATAATTACTTTATTTTATTAGATAAAATTATATATAATTTATATATACTTACATAATTGTTTCATTTGAATAATGGCCTTGCATTACTATAGACATTCATAAAGCCCTCTCTGAGTGTTTCAGGTGCTTATCAGCTTAATTTACCTCAGTAAAGTAGCAATGATTCTCAGGAAGAATAACCCAACATCTCAACATCCTTTCACAGTATTAATAAACTGGGGATTTTAAGGATTCTCTTCGTATGACGAGATGGGAAAACAAAAGACTTTACAGCATATGAATGCTCCTTTACTTCCTTGAGAGTTTAACACTTTAAATAATTTGTGAAAGGAGAATGTGTTTCTTTTCTCTTAATCAATGCAGTAAAGATAAAAAGTTAAATAAGAGCACTTATAGCACTCTTATGCCTCTCCCTACCCTCATCATAGACTGCTTAGTAAAATATGAAATGGCTAGAACAGAAGCTAAATGAAGGTAAGAGGTATTAAAAATTATAAATTTCAGGTTTAAAAAAAGGATAATAGGGCAGCTTTATGGGATGCTGTATTGCTTTTACATAAGGGAAAAGAAAATATTGGTGAAAATAGTATGTGAGTCACATCTCCACCTATAGTAAACCTATTAATTACTTGTACTGTCTTGTTAGAATGCATATCCTGGTAATTGTTTTTAAGGTATAGATCCTGGATTTCATGAGCTGATAAGTGATGTCAAAGTTGCTGGCTTGAAGACTGCATGCAATGGGTGGTCATTATATGAATAATTCTCCCCCTTGTGGAAACACTGCATGCAAGCCACTTTTAAGTATTTGGTTTTATGTGTTTGTTTGTTTTTTTTTTTCATTGTGTAAAGATCAGACTTAGAGAAAAAAAAGTCCAAATGTAGTCAAGTTATGGGAAACTTAGTTACAGAAAATTTAAGGAAAAGACCTGGTTATGACTAACTCCCCGTTTCCACTTTCCCTCATTATTTAGTTAATTCAGGAAAAACTGCCAAGTATTTTTAAAAGTCAATTTCATTGAGTCACCTAATGCTAAAATGAGTGAAATGTGAGAATTTATTTAAAGTCTTTTTTCCTCTTATTTCCACCTATGCCAAAGCAAGCATATCATCATATTGCACTAGCAAAATTAACAAAAGCTAAAATAGTGGTCATGTCAATCATCCCCACCGAGTTGATATTGCTATCTATCATTGCTTTGGTTCAAGTATCTGACTTTTGCCCTGAAAATGCTGTGAAACTCTTTTGGTTTTACACTTGAATAATGGATGCCACCAGTCTACTTCTTCAGCCTTCTTCAGATCTCACAGGAATTAGTGGAAAGATGGGGCACATACTAGAGAGGCCAAGAGCAAGCTGAAATGACCAGTTGAGTGACATAAGGGGATCAGAAGCACTTTCTAAAACTTGAACCTAGGAGATCTTAAAGAAAGGTGTGGGAATAGAAGGCCTCAATTATTTATTTGCTGATAAGACTCTATATGTATGTTTTATACCCATACTGCATATCAGAATCCTCACTTATTATTTGAGAAAAGTTTTAAGACTATTGAGCTCTATGTCTGGAGTTGAAAGAGGATGTCTAAATTCCAATGGTTTAAATATCTGGTGATTGATGAGGTGATCCATTGAAACCAGTGCCTTACCTTAGTTCCCGAGATAATGAAAATCAACAAACTCTTAGGAGACACTGACATTGCTGCTGTGGGGCCCACACTTCAGAAGCAGGGATTACAAATTCTCATATTTCCCCCAACACACCCATACATACCATGTTCTAAAAGGGTCAATATCTACTTTTCTGAGGATGTAGGAAGGTAGGCAAAAAGAAGAAAGAAGATAAGAAATATCCAAATCAGTATGGTGTAGACCCTGGAAAGAATAAGCAACTGCCCATGTGATTTAGCTCAAAAGTCAATAGAAATATCCCTGTACCAAAATATTTTATCTAATTCACATGTGCCTTAAATTGAATTACAAATATTCATTTGATACAGTGCCCTTAAAACCTAACCATGCAAACATATTTTCTTTGGTGCAGTTATTAGAATAAGGAAGGTTCTGAATGATAATTATCAAGGTAGAAAATTGTGATCAAGAATGGAATCCTGAAAATATATGATTTAGACCATACTCCATCATCTTTCCTGGCTTTCTTTTATGGTGCACATGAATATTTCTATTCTTTAAATTAATTTTTCATAAATGGCTCTGATTATCAATAGAGTTCAATATAACAACAAAGTAATAGCTAAGAGATGAAGCTTCGGAAGCTTGTATTTTGCCAGGCATATTTCTAAGACTTCCATATGACCTAAGGAATCTTAATTAATACATTTTTGTTATACTTTTTACACATAAGAAAACTTGAGCATATAATTAATACTTGTCCAAATTATCACAGTTGATATCAGGTTCTATAATCCATGTCAACTAAATTGCCAATCAGCTCTCAATTGATCCAAGATCCATTTCTATTGAATATCCATTTATGGGATTTTAAAGTCTAGGTAATTTTTAAGGTACTAGTAATGGAGCAATAACGGAATCTTCTGTTTTGGATGTGGCTTGTTTCTAAAACCAACAAAACATTTAAGACCCTGGTGTCCATGATAAGAATATGTAAATAGATTCAAACATAACCATTTTGTATGATTGATGGGTGATTTCGGAAAATATGCTTTTTAGTCTATTGAAATAATATGAAAGGTTCTGTACATAAGTTTTATTTATCACTTTATATGATGTGTAATCAAAATGAATGAATTTTTTGTATATGCATGGTTTAAATATTGTCATAAAGATAAATGATGACTTTATTGTTATACTGGATGTTAACGATATCAGGAAAATATTAGCTATTAGGAAGAAGTGTTGATATTGGTTAAGGCAGTGGTGACACCGGTCATAGCAGTGGTAATGGTTACAGCCATCATTCACCAACATTTACTGTGACTAAGGCAGTGTGCTAAATTCTTCACATTATTTTATGTAGTCAGCTGCACAAATGTGAAGTAGTATACTTACTTATAATATTTTAAATGGAAAATATGACTATAAGAAGGAGTAAACAGCTCACCTGTGTCACACAATAAAGTTGTAATGGAATATGTATGTATATATATATGTATGTATGTATATATATATATACATATACACACACATCCTTCATTTGGCCTCCATTCTTATGTGGCATCGCATGCTCCTGAATTTTTCCTGTAATGTTTCTCTCTAGCAGAGTATCCTGACACCCAACTTAGTTAACTTAGTTGCAAATTCTAAGAAGAGAAGCCCATTGCAAGTTTCATGCCCTTATAAGGGACATAGAAAAGCCCAGATTCAATGTAGGGTGAGTCCTCTAGAGTGAGGATGCCTGGAGACATGGTGCCATCCATTTCATTCCAACCAGGTTCTGCATCAGAAGATGTGACTAATGATAGCTTGAAAATATTTAGGAAAAACCATGTTGCATCTGTACTGCATATGTACAGAATTTTTGTTGTCATTACTCCATAAACAATGTAGTAAAATAAATACTTATATAATATTTTTCTGTGTTAGGAATTATAAGTATAATTAAGATGATGTAAAAATATCTATGTAAATACCAGGCTATTTTAAATAAAAGCTTGCACATCCATGAATTCTGATACCCACAGGAGTTCCTAGGCGCAGCCCCTGCAGATAGCACATGACAGCTGACATTTTAATAGTTTACTCTCCCCCTGAGGAGATTAAAAGTGACGACTGAAAGGAAACAAAGCACAAAATGTTGTTGAGGAGACTATAGACAGTTTGACCTATGCTTATGCCAATAGCATTAGGTCATCTAAGTACCTGAGTTGAAATTTATTACAGGAAATTCAATATTGAAATAGACAATAAGATCCAAAGTTCAGGAATTCAGAGGCTTTGAAAGGATTTCTTTGTAGTCTGAGCAAAAATCTACCTAGAGTTAGGGCAACGTAGCCAAATGATGGACATTTACAAACTGGATTTCATGTCTTATCCCCCTGAAGGATCCTGTTTTCCCATGTACAAAAGTACACGCTGGCAGAAGCCTGAGAGACAGCAGTGGTTTTGCGTCTAATTGAATCACCCAAATTGTTTCTTACTATAAGATGCCAAAATGTCCCCAGAGCATCGAGAAAAGGCTTGTTCTGGAAGGTTTATAAGACAAAAGATTCCTGCTGCTACCAATGACCTAAGTCTTGGAGATCTTTCTCCCTGTTGAATCATTTTGTGTTAGAAGCAGGCTTATGTCCCAATGGGCTAATCAGTGTGACTTAACTAGGAAACACTCTTCCCTGTCATCAATTCACCCAGCTTGTGCCCTCATAGAACCAAGGAGAATTTACATTGTCCACAAAAGCCACAAGGAAATAGAGTTTAGCCTCACTGTTTATCAAGGCTCCCACCCCCCCGCCCCCCGCCTTCCCCCTCTGAGGAACTCCACAGAGAACATCTGTCTTCAGGACTATAAATCTGGTACTTTTACCAGCACTAAATTTTCTCTATTGCTTAAGAGTGCTAGGGATCAACAACCTACTCCCATCATTTCAGGACTAACAATGTGGAAAATTGAGTGAACTCAATATGATTGCCACTCAAAGGTTCTCCTCAAGAGCTAGGCAGAGTCTTCTTTAAGTTTTGAAATAAATTCCAGATAAAAAAGGAAAAAAGAAAGAAATGATATTGTATGTGAAAAACAAGTTTTTCCTTGCATAGTAGAGAAATCAAATGGATTACTCAGTCTTTTAGACTGAGTGGAAGCTAGATGTACTTCCTGAGCTTATCCAGGAAATTCTTTTTTTACTAGTCAAGCAAAATTTAAATGATATTGCTATAAGTGTAGAGAATTGATGCCCTAATATACCAAGCGGGTATTTCTAAGTTGTACCAACAAAATAATTAAGTAGATGGATAAATGCAGCATCCCAAGGACAAAATTCAAAGCTGTGTTGCAAACCAGGTAATTGTGCAATCAAATAGGTACCTCTGATTAAAATCATTGTATATGTAAATTTTTTCATTTGCTGGAGTAGTCATATTTTGGCATGTGCATGCATAATAAGGGATTTATAATTAAGATATTCTCAAGACAAAAACAGTCTCATCTAGTACATTTCATGTTTTACCTATTAACCAAATATTAAAGTTTTATTTGTTTTCAATAATCACATAAATGTAAGTTTGAAGATAAAACCTATGTCATTCAACCTTCAGAATAATTTTTAGGCTCTGTGGTGTGAACTTTTTCTAAGAAGACCTGAATGAACAGATACTCACTCTAGAAAGGACATCAATGATATAAACAAAGCAAAGATTCCTCCCTGGCATTACTTAGTGCATCAGTAAATTTAATTTTGGTTACTTACTGAGCATGATCACATTATAGGCAGATACATCACTGAAGAAAAGAATCTCACTGTCTCTTAGAAACTGTTAATGGTCTATATCCTTAGGGAGAGGTGGGCCCTTACCATCCCCTCTAGCCAATAACAGTTAATTGCCTATTTATTAATCCTGCTTTCTGAGCCTCTCTCCCCTTGCAATCATTAACTGTATAATCCTTAAGGAGGGGAATAACTTCATAAGCCTGGCCCCTTAGTAACCATTAATTATCCATCCATTCAGAGGGATGAGGCCTTGTGAGGTCCCACCTTCCCTTCTAAAACAGAAAGTTAATAGTCCCAATCTTGTAGTATCAGGCAGATTTCTGTACAAATGAAATAACCCTTACTTTTTTTTTTATAGAGAGTTTAATAGGTGTAGGCCCTCTTGTAGCCCATGATTGGTGGTAGCTTGAGAATGATGAGCAGGCTTATGTTTGGATATGATTCTGACTTGTTTCCCAGCTCCAGCTATGGGTCCCATACCACTAAGGGGATCAGTTAGCCAAATCAAGAGCAGTTGGTTCCCCAAAATGGCTGTGTGCCACTATTGCACTTCTGTGGGCATCACAACTGGTTATTTGTTGCTAAGTAGGTTAGACCATGAGTTGCTTGGAGAGATATTGGTTATTTCCCCCAATCACCCATGTAGCACCTTCTGGCCCTAGATACACTGACTGTCTGGGGACTGACTCTCTCCTGTCTTCCAGCCATGCCATTCCATTTTACATGTCATCTGCATATGGTGTCTTCAGCAATAGGGTCTTACCACTAAACTTTGGTGGGTCATCAAGTACTCTGACAGAAATCTGTCATTCTTTTAAGAAACCTTGTAGGTTTCTCTGATCAAAAGCTCATTGTGTATGATAGCCCCATGCTGGTACTGGGAGTCACAGGTCAGTGCCCACTAAGAAAATGAGGAAGAGTATAATAACTAATATACAAGAGTTAGGGAGGAGAGAGAGAGAGAGAGAGAGAGAGAGAGAGAGAGAGAGAGAGAGGAAGAAGGAGAGGGAGAGGGAGAGGGAGAGGGAGAGGGAGAGGGAGAGGGAGAGGGAGACGGACAGGGAGAGGGACAGGGAGAGGGACAGGGAGAGGGAGGGAAGATGTAGAAGGTTTAGGTTAGATTGCTTCTACCCTCTCCAGTGTATTATGGTTCAAGTGTTTCCTATAACGGCCTAGTGAGGGTTCTACCATTTGTTCTGCCTTTTAGGAAGTAGAATTTTATGGTACCATTGCCGTTTGGGTCTAAATTAGTGTTTCCCGTGCCTTCTATGCCCTCTCCTCCCTCCCCATCTCGCTGACAGCTTCAGAGGGCATTTGCCATGTCACTCCTGGAAAGCAGCATACCATAACCACTCTACACTTTCCTCAAGCTCTTACATTCTACTCCCTCTTATAGAACGTTCCCTATATCATGGAAGGGACGGTGTAGATAACCCATTTCATTCAACAGTCATTTAACTTATTCTCAGCTCTTTGACCAGTTATGATTCATTGGATAATTCATTGATGCATGAGGCAATGCTAGTGTAGAAATTTTCTTTGCTTCTTTCGTTGATGTACTACCAACAGTGAATAATTGTTCATTCAGTTCTTCTCCGAAGAAGTTCACATATCACATCCTAAGCCAGTTGTAAGTGTGTAGTAAACAATATGCACTACAAAGCAAAGGTTCTCTGGCCAAAACTGAGACCAGCACTAATGCATGTGCATAAACATAAATGTTTAGAAAGGCAATTTGAGAGGCATATTGTGTCCATTTAACAAATTGACAGTACCAGTTTCCTCTCTAAAGCTTATGACCTCCCCAGCTGCAGTCTTTTTAACTGGTCTTACATATCTGATATGCATTCTCTCCTGCTTAGTGGAGCCTAAATGAAGTATAAAAACAGTTGAACACAGCTATGGCAGTCATGTCTCTTTTACAATAGTGGTCACATATCCCAGCCTTTTGGTAGTATAGCATGCAGGGTTCACAGGTGAATAGAACTCTTGATGATAATTCATCATTCCCTCAGGAGCCTGCATAGGATCTTCAAGCACTATAAGAGCTGACAGGAAGGAAGCTTCCAGCACAGTCCCAGCATGATGTATAACCAAAGTGTGCAGTGTCCTCAGCAATGATGTCTTAGTCTGCAGTTCTACCATACAACAAACTGCAGTGGCACTAGCATGTGTTATTGGGCAGGGGGGCTGGGGCATTCCTTGCCAAGAACTTTCGCTGAGGTAGCCCACCTCTCGTACTGGGACTTTTATTTAGCAACCTTGTGGCTTCTGGGAGTACCTTTTCCCAAACACTGTTCAAACTCTTTAGCCGTTGCTTGAACTTTAACAAGGAAAGACTGTGGAAGATTTTTCTCATTCATGTTGTTATGCATCATCTGCTCCTTCCTCAACCATAAACTTCCCAGGAATTCATAGGTGTGGCTGGCCCATGCACCCCCGAGCTCACTTCTTTACATGAGCATGAAAATCCTTAGACGCTTTTCTACTTCTGTAACACACTCCAGAGATTGGTTTTATATCATCCATGAAATGAAACTTTTTTTTTTTTTCACAAAGGGTGGAAAGGTTCACTGAAGATCCACTATCCACCAGTTCATCCCAGGAGATAGCAGTTAATGGAATTAAAACACAAATCATCATGGTCCAATGTAGCAAGAAAATATACCATCAATTGTATCAATTGTTTTCCTAGATCATTGTTTTGTACAGAAATGTGGATGGGAAGTGCTATTTTAAGCCTCCAAAAATCTAGCATAATTCTCCATGACCTTTCCCACCTCTTTACCCTGGTGCTGCATTGGACTTTGGTGCTTCTCACCTCCAACAAGCTTGCTGTGGCCTAAGCTAGCTTTTGCAGTTCTGACCAGCACAGGGGTTACTGTACCAGCATATGCTCCCTGGGCTTCCAGTTTCTGGGCCTGAGCTGAAGCTAGCTGTCACTTTATCATTGGCTATATGTGGATGCTGAGAGTGGCTTGGATTGGGGGCAAATTTCTACTCTTAGAATACTTTCTTATAAAGACTGGGCATGGTGACACACACATTTAATCCCAGCACTTGGGAGGCAGAAGTAGGAGGATTACTGTGAGTTCCAGGCCAGCCTGAGACAACATAGTGCATAATGAATTCTAGATCAGTCTGAGCTACAGTGAGACCCTACCTCATAAAACAAAGCAAACAAACAAACAAACAAAATTAATACTTTCTTATAGGAGAGTAATGAATATGCTTACTGTATGTGGGTGATTGCCCAATTCAGAACAAGCTTAGTATTTTGTTTGTTTTTGAGGTAGGGTCTCACTCTAGCTCAGGCTGACCTGAAATTCACTATGTATTCTCAGGGTGGCCTCGAACTCACAGTGATCCTCCTACTTCTGCCTCCCAAATGCTGGAATTAAAGGCGTGCGCAACCATGCTTGGCTAGTTTTTTGTTTTGTTTTGTTTTGTTTTTTAATCTAAATTACAACACCTTCAATACCCTAATGAAATTTCTATGTGAACTTTAAAGACTTCCAGAGGCCCATATACACTGAATTTGCCTACATGTCAATTTTTAATTTAGCAACTATGACTGGAAACAAGTCTTGCCACATTTTCTTTCTAATGACCCAGACAGCCCCCTTTGTATGACTTTCCTTTCTTTCACCACATATGGATGACTTCAGCACTTTACAAAGCTGATTGACATGGCCTTCTGAATTCTTCATATCTACCAGAGTTTCTCCTACATCACAAAGATTTGATCCCACCATGCATGGGGTTTTGCAAAGCCACTTAATTTGCATATCAGTCCCAAGGGGAAGCTGACAACTCCACCTTTTTCTTCCTTCCTTCCTTCCTTCCTTCCTTCCTTCCTTCCTTCCTTCCTTCCTCCCTCCCTCCCTTCCTTCCTTTCTTTCTTTCTTCCTTTCTTTCTTTCTTCCATTCTTTCTTTCTTTCTTTTTGAGATTTTACCTTGCTTTTATTTATCCATTGTACATTTGCAGCCCCAAATGAATTCTTTGGACTTCCTCCAAATCCTTGCAACATGGTTTTTCTTTCTTCCTTTACCTCCCGCTTTGTCTTCCTTAACATGTAAATGGGTAAACATAAGCAAATTATAACCAAAAAATACACAATTCCAAACAAAAGATACTTCTTCATATCAGTCTCTTTTATCTATAAATATGATATAATCACAGCTGTCAAATAATAAATAGTCCCATACTCCTAGAGATTCCTAGAGATTAATTTGGTTTAGTTTCTGCCTGGTTTAACAGCCCATCAGATGTATACGTTGGGAGTCCATGCTTCAAAAGTGACAGATTTCAGAATACTGAGTATATCCATAACTAATTTAAAAAAAAAAAAAAAAAGCTCAGTGCTGGTGCTGCTGCTGTGAGAGGTCAAAGCTGCTGTTTGACAGATTGATAAAGCAAAAGAGCACAGACATTTTTTGTTTTGTTTTGTTTTGAGGTAGGTTCTCAACTCTAGCCCAGGCTGACCTGGAATTCACTATGTAGTTTCAGGGTAACCTCAAACTCATGGCGATCCTCCTACCTCTGCCTCCCGAGTGCTGGGATTAAAGGCGTGCGCCACCATGCCCAGCTAACCAATTTTTTGCTGTTGTTGTTGTCAGTTATGTATATATTGTGTATACAGCCATGATTTTACCATCGTTAGCCTACTCCCTGTCACCCCCCCTGCAGATTGTGGGTGTTGCATTATGGAAGTGAGCATCAGTTATGCGGGAGAGGCAATGTCTCTGTGCATAATGACCTAATTTACGGCTCTAACAATATTTCCACCCCCTCTTGCGTGAATTTCCCTGAGCCATGTTGGGTTCATTTTAGGTCTATTTCACTTATGAGGTCTTGGGAATCTCTGTGTCTTTGGATATCTGGTTGCGTAAGAGATGAGTGTTCTCTGTGTCTATCTCCTTCACCCTTGTGCTGATACCAGGTTCACGAAGAAAGCATCTCTTGCACATTTACCCACTAACTATAGCTTCAGCTGGTGCCCTTGTGGGGTGCAATGGGCTAATTCTCTCCTCAGGTTCTTCATCAATCTGAAAAAAAGAAACAAATTCTCCAATGGAGAGTTAGGTCAGTGCAAGATATATGGATACCCATTATTATTTTAGACTTAATTTAATAGGTGTAGGTCCCTTGTAGCCTACTATTGGTGGGAGCTTGATATTGGATAGTGAACTCATTTTGGGATATGGTTCTGACTTTTTTCCCCATTACAGGAGTGGGTCCCATTCTACTGAGCAGATTTGTTAGCCAAAACAAGAGCAGTTAGTAACCCATCATGGCTGTGTTTCACTATTGCACTTGTGTGAGCATCACACCAGGTTTTTTTGCTGCTGAGTAGCTTAGACCAAAAGTTGCTTAGATAGATATTGGTCATTTTCTCCTAGTTGCTCATGTAACACCTTCTGGCACTAGACAACTAACTGTCTGTGGATTGACACTCTTCTAGTTTCCATCCAGGTCACTCCATGTTCCTTCCCAACAGCATATTCTACCTTTTTCTTAACTCACCCATGAATACAGTCATGTGTGGCCCAGTGAGCTGTGCACCAATCACTGCCTCTCTCATGACCACTTCTCTTAGTAATACCAGCCTGTCCTCCTTTTGTTGTCCTCCATTCCTTAATACTTGTGAGAATCTCAGCCTAGGATAAGCCAGTGTCTTTAGGGCTTGAATTAGCTTGTCTGTCATAGACAGATTTCCCTTATATTGCCTCAGATTATTCAGCCTTTAAAGGTCACACAGAACTTAGACTAACTCAATCTGCCCCCATGTCCCACAGTTTCACAATATAGGCTATGAGAAGCTCATTCATTTCTTGCCTAAAAATCTTTTCTAATTCAAACAATACAAAGGCAGAATATTCTATGACTACCACAGTAGCCTATACTGAGGCACTATCAAAGCCCCTATCTACACATTGCTTCATGGATTTTCTTTTTCTCTGTATTGTATTGAAAGTTGGACATAAGGCATATTTCCTTTAATTTCTACCTCACTCCTTCCTTACTGGCAAAAATTTCCCCATAGGTTTCAACTTTTGCTATCTTATGAAGGTATCTTTAACACAAACCTAATTCATATGTTCTTCCCTTATGCCTTCCCTAATCATAAGAAATTGCAAGTGAGCACCTTCTCTGTTACGTTTTTTTTTTTTTTCTTTTTTCACTTTCCTGCCAATTTAGAGTCTAGTGAGGAATATAGATCTGCATGTTTTATTATAATTGTAATAACTTCCTTATATGGGCAATGTCTTTGTGAGTAGACAACTCAGCCTCAGTTGCATGTTTCCTTGTCCAAGCAAAGGCTATATGATGGAAACCACAGCCTATTAATGACACCGTGCCATACATAGTGCTTTCAGGGATTGTGATATATTTTGTAACCTGTCAGCCACTGTGTGGCACACTCCTGTTAATGTGGAAGACCATGCTCATCAAGGAAGTATACCCTTTATACTACATAGAGGAAAATAAAATGCTAGAATTTCTTACATAAGTACTCCACCATAGCAAAAGGGAAATATTGATGTCTGGTGGTCATTCCTTTCAATTTTTTAAAAATACTACAGAATGGAATTCTAAACTTCAATGCCTAATGATATCTTCTGTCATCTTTTTATTCTTTACTGACAAAATAAAGAAGAAATCTTATCTTTCAAACAACATTGCTTCTGACACATTAAGAAATAGAAGAAGTGCCGGGGAGATTGCTTGGTAGTTAAAAGCATTTTCTCTACAAGCCTATCGACCATAGTTTGGATCATCACCACCCACATAAATCCAGACACAAAGTAGAAGGTGATGTTAAGAGAATTCAAAAGTTCGTTGGTCAGCTAGAGTGTTTTTCCCAGTAGCAAAATCAATGAGAAATCTTCTCTCTAATAAGATGGAAGAAAAGGACCAACTCCCTGAGATTGTCCTTTGACCTCCACACACATGCTTTGTGGCACTCACATGCCCAGAGGTATGCATGTGTATACATACAAATAAAGAAAATAATTAGAACATGTCCCTTGTATTTAGAAAAGCTGCAATCTACTTGTAGAATCAGTCTAAATATATCTGAAAGTTATATAACGTAAAAGACCAAATCCCCCAGAATAAGAACACATATAAAAGAGTGTGAACTAAGACATAATGCAGTTTTAGTAAATATACAAATGTCATCTGGTATGCCTTGGCAGGAAGTATGCTCAGTGATGGAAACAATATCAGTGCATGAGGTCTTCCAAACACACGTTACTTCAATAGAACAGCTTTGCTGTTTGTAAAGAGCTCTATTGAGTCATATGGAGTCACTTTGATGAGTTGCAACATATATTCACTCATGTTACCCATGAAATCACCACAAGCTATGTAATATACATATCCATCACCTCTAAAAGCTTCTTTATGCCCCATAGCCTGTTTTAAGAGCACTGCACACTAGAAGTACCCTTTATGACATTTTAAGTGCACAGTATAGCATTCTAACTGTGAGCACTATGTTGCAAGCCAATCACAAGAACTACTCATCTTGGAAAGTGAAACTTTATGGTCCTTGACCAGCTATACATTTCTTCTGCTAAAAGCCTCTAGCAACTACCATTCTGTTACTTCTATCAATTTACCTACAGTAAGTGTTAAAAGTGCATGGCACCGTGCAGTATTTTCCTTCTATGACCTGCTTATTTCACCTATCGTAATATCTTCCAACCCATCCAGGTTGTAATAATTGACAAGTTCTCTTTACAAGGACAAATAATATTTCACTGTATCACATTTTCTGTATCAGTGTATCTATTGGTGAATATCTAGATCATTTCTATTATGACAGTCACCAAAGTAGGAGAAAGGAAAATTCCCAAATTCAAACAAGCCTCACCTTCTACAAAGGAATAAGTAAGTCTACTTCCCAAAACTATCCTGTCCCTGAAGGGAAGTGAAGAGAACCAAGAGCTACTTATAAACCTCATAGTCCAAAAACAAAAGCTCAGTAAAAACTGAGTTCTACCTGTAGACTGTAGAACAGTTCTCTACCCTACCCCAATTTCACCAAGTCACTGGACTGTTCACAGCAATTCTTTTTCCCATTACCTCATGCTAGATAGCAAAAGTCATACTATGGAGAAAAATATCTCCAAGGAGTCATACAAGACATGAAAACAATACATGCCCAGGGTCCTGGGATTATAAAACTGACAGTCTTAAACAATGGCTAGTATGCTGAGTTCCAGTAGATAAAACATTTGTATATAAAAACACTGGGGAACACAGAAATCAAAATCCAACAAAATAACAAAAGAAAAAGGCTAGAGGTAAAAACCACAATAGCAAAATATTGACACATTTAAAATTCCTTTCAATGGCTTGAACTAGACCATTCAGTTTAAAAGAAAAAAGAAAAGAAAAAGAGAAACAATGTTGAACTTGAAGATATAGCAATTGAATTCATGATATGTGTGCTGGGTATTTCAGAAAGGAAAAAAAAAGAGAGAGAGAGAGAAAGAGAGAGAGAGAGAGAGAGAACATAGGCCATACCTTAAAGAATACTTCCTGGGAATTTTCAAAAGTTAATCTAAGAACCAATGATTTAGGAAACTCAGAGGATACCAAACAAGGAAAACTAAACATCTGTACATAAATTTCACTCTGTAAGTCAGAGACAAGGAAAATCTTGAAATATGTGAGAGGAGGAAAAAAATCTCAAAAAGAAAAAGTTCAGAAATATATCTAATTTCTTCTTCAGGCCCATACACACAAAAAAAGAATAGACTGAAATATTTAATGTGCTGGGATGAAAAATCAAAACACCATTCTAGAATTTTGAACCCTGAAAACATCTCCTTCAGAAAGAAAAGAAATAGAATTTATTTTTTCACAATGGTGAAAACTGAGAGTGGTGTTTTGTTTTTTGTTTTTCTTGTTTTAAACCAATAGAGCTGACTTGTAAGAAATATTAAAAGTTCCTTAGCGAGAAGGAAAGTACTACAGGTCATATACTCAGGTTTTCATAAAGAAAGGAAAAATACTGATGAAATAAAACAAAAGTAAAATAAAAATGTTCCTGTTTCTTTAATCTTAAACTTTCAGAAAGGAATTTGTTCAAAATAATAAAACAATAGATTCAAGTATGAGTAATTACATATATCATATGTATGCATATACATATCTATCTATCTATCTACTCATATAAACTTATGTATCAATGAAATGAATCATGCCATGACAAAGGAGATGAAAACATCTCTTCATGACCTCAGGTGTGATTATGATATAGCACCAAAGGACTGATCCATGAGATAAATAATTATGAGCCGGACTTTTTTAAAATTAAAAAACTTTTCTCCAAAGGTACTATCAAGAATGAGCCACAAGCCGGGCGTGGTGGCGCACGCCTTTAATCCCAGCACTCAGGAGGCAGAGGTAGGAGGATTGCCATGAGTTCAAGGCCACCCTGAGATGACAGAGTTAATTCCAGGTCAGCCTGGACCAGAGTGAGACCCTACCTCGAAAAACCAAAAAAAAAAAAAAAAAAAAAGAATGAGCCACAGACTTAAAGATCATGTTCTAAAGTAATACCTTTGATTAAAAAAAACACCCAAACAACAACAAAAAAACTATTATGCAAGACAATCAACAGTAGTAAATAACCCAAGTAAAAAATGAGCCTAAGATCTTAGGGGTCATCTCAGAGAATAAAATATCTAGGAAGCATATGAACACATTTCTCCATGTCACTGGGGAAATGAAAATCAACCAACAGTGAGGTGTATCTGTGTTAGCATGCCCAAAGTCCAAGACATGGAGGAGAGTTCTAGAGTGCTGGTGATGGTGTGTAACAAGAGTGCTTGCTGATTGGGGTGCAGAGAGGAGCCACTGCTTAGGAGGTAAGTTTGGCAGGTTTTACCGTAGCTAAGCATCCTCTTACTATGTGATACTATAATTATCCTCTGGCATATTTACTCACAGTCAGTTGAAAACTCAGATGCACAGAGATGTTTATAGTAGCATTGTTTTTAATTGCTAAATTGAAAACAACCAAGATGTTCTTTAGTAGGTAAATAAGTAATTAAATTATTGTATATATAAATAATAAAGTACTATTCAGTGAAAGGAAGGCAAAGGAAGAAGAAGTCAGAGAGAGAAGAAAGGGAGGGAGAAGGAGGAGACTATGAAGCATGAGAAGACATAGAAGAAATGTAAAATTACTGATTGAAAGAGACCAGTTTTAACAAACTATATACTATATTATTCCACCTTGGCTCTCTGGAAAATGAAATAAGGTAAACAAAATCTCACTGGTTGCCAAGGGTTGGGCAAGGGAATATAGACTATCAGGACAACAACTTTTTAGGTACTGGCTAGTGTGTGTGCCACCCAACACTTGCCTAAACCCATCATAAGTACAGCACCAAAAGTGAACCTCCATGAACACTGTGGATCTTGAGGGGTTATTTGTCATTGAGGGATTATTTACAGTAACAAAATGGGACACTCTGCTGAGATATTGGTAGGGGAAGAAACTCTGCACATAATGGGACAGGTTGTATCTAAGAACTCATTTATTTTTTTCTCAATTTTAATGTGTATGAAAATTGTCTTCAGAAAAGTCTGGAAAAAAACTGAAACATAAAAACTAGAACACATGTTTTGTCATTGACAGGTAAAATATTTTTTCAAGCAGGTCATGTCACATACCAAGTTTTGTTTGTTTCTTTGTATGTATTGTGTTTTTGAGGTAAGGTCTCACTCTAGACCAGGCTGCCCTGGAATTTACGATGCAGTTTAAAACTGGCCTTGAACTCATAGCCATCCTTTCTCTGCCCCCTGAGGGCTGGGATTAAAGGTGTGTACCACCATTCCCTGCTTATAGTTAGTTTTATAACTATGTCTTTTTGTGTAACTAGACATCTGTTGAGACATATGTGGACAGTATGTGAAGGAGCGCTAGTTGACCATCTACACCAAAGTCTCCCAGTCCATGTGCCTTTGCCTTCTGATTATCTTGGTCTTCATAAATCTCTGCTTCCTGTTGATGCAGTAGGCTTAATAATAGTGTCCAATGTGTGGGATTTTGTACATAGACTGAGCTGATGTGTGTGAATTACTTAACATTTTTTAAATAGGCATCAAAATCAAACTATTTTCCCTCTCCTTTGTCCTCAATCACTGAGAAATATTAACTGTTTAATACAAGGGGTTTGATGAGAATAACTTGGGAATAGGAAATAATTTATTTGTGACATCTGTGATACTAGAAAAACTTGGAATGAAAAGTAATTTTTATTCATGGAATATCTCTATTTTATGTAGTTCTTTTCCCATTGACTGAATTAAACACATAATACATCAAATTTATTTCTATGTATGAAGCTATACTGGCAAGATTTACATAACTCAACCAGTTTATGTGTATATTTGAAAATTATTTAATCTGCATGTTGACATGGAAAATTTCAATTTTATGGCTAAATTATTTGAACTCTATTTTGATGACTTAAAAATATACATTTTCTCTAAGGCATAATATTTTGATTTTTGTTCCTTATTATGTTCTTCTTAGAATGTATAACTGAAATTGTTGTGAATTTTTTAGTATCTATTGACATGAGATTGCTGGAGTACTTAATAATACTGGAGACCATGCTTTCACCACAGTATTCTCTGTGAATGATTGATGGTTATTTGAGCATTTATATTTATAAAATGTTGAATAAAATGTAATACTACTTGTTGATCAGAGAGGCCTTAAGGCTTCTATTTCAATCTTATAATTTAATAAAGGCTTTTGAACATATCTCTATTAATGTTTACTTCTTTAAAGACTAGGTTTAGTTATTTTTGTTGCTGTTGTTTGTTTGTTTGTTTCGAGGTAAGGTCTAACTTTATTTCAGGCTGACCTGGAATTCATTATGGAGTCTCAGGGTGGCCTCGACCTCACAGTGATCCTCCTACCTCTGACCCCCGAGTACGGGATTAAAGGGGTGCGTCACCATGCCTGGCTAGGTTTAGCTTTAAGACATAGATTCTTTTCTTCATACCTTATATTTTGGGTTTAATTTTTCACTATAACTATATTAATATTAATTTCTTTAGGAAATCTGTAATTAAATCTATGTTGAAAAATTTCTTTTTAAGATATATCAATAATGTGGGGCTCATAGGTAAATTTTAGTCTATAGTCCTCTCAACCCTATTTTGGTTAATACATCTCATGGAATAATTGTTTACATATTGCAATTTGAAACATAATTTAATTAATGAAGGGTGGTTTGGTTTTTAGCCATCTCAGTAAAAGTTGTCTATATATGAAGATAAATTTTAAAGTGAGATGAAACTTCTTTACCATCACAAGCCTTATCAATTTCTATAGTAATAGCAGTTAGCCATCCATGTGCATGTTAGGTGAAATCTATCTTACATTTCTTACATACTATAGTAGAAAAAGGAATTTGATTGTAGTCTTTTTATCAATCCTGTGCACTGAATTGAAGTTATTCAATAGTTTGAACACTGAAATATGTAATATAATAAAAAGAAATGACAGTACTATAAAATCTTAAGATCAAATAATGTAAGATCATCTTTGAACACTTTCTTACCCTAACTTTATATTAATATTATTATGATAATGATTGAATACCACCTTCCTTACAAGGAGGGTGTTCATTCAATTCTCACATTATATCTTATTTTTATTGTAGTAAAATTTACATAGCATAAAATTGCCAAGATTACCCTTTCTGCTCATGCAATCTACTTGACTTGAGTACTTTGACGTTATTGTGCTACCAACAACACTCCCAATCTTCAGAACTTTGTCCTTGGCCCAAACTAAAATTCTGCACTTATTACACAATGATGATTCCTTATAACCATTGGTACCACCATTCTGCCTACTGTGTCTACAGGTCTGAATGCTGTACATATTTTATACAAATGAAATTGTATAAGAATTATCCCTTGTTGCCCTTTTCATGACACCTAGCATGGTGTTTTGAAAGTACATCTGTATCATACCATGCATAAGTGTTTTATTCCTTTTTAAGCTTAATAGTAACTCATTGTCAATATATACATATTGCACTTCTTGTCCATTCATCTTGGAAGAACATCGGGGTGGTTTCTACCTCTGACTACTGTGGATAATGGTTCAATGAACATAGGCATACTATTTAATCTTTTTTTGTGATGATACAGTGGGTTTACAAAATAAAATAATAGATCTCACTGGAAACACATGCCAGTGTTAAGAATTTTTGATAGATCTATGTTTTGGTGACAAAATACATGACAAATACAAGTAAGTAAGAAGGGTTCAATTTTGTCATGTTATTTCCCCCATCATTATCATAGAGAAGACATGGTGATGGGAATAGAAGAGAGTCAGTTACACTGAGGCCACAGTCAGTAAGTATAGAGAGATGAATGTTGGTGTTCAACTCACTTTCTCTTTATTTCATTTTATTCACTATCTGATTCTCCCCACACATGGGATGGTACTGCCCATGTTTTATTCTTAGCTAAATCTCTATGGAACCACCTTCACATAGGCTGCAGAGATAGCTCAGTGGATGAGGGTGGTTGCTACACAAGCATGATAGCCTGATGTATCCTTAGTACAATTTACCTGCACACCCATGCAAACACACATGTGTTTGAAGACTCATGCTCATAGGCCCAATATTGTGTGGAGTAGAGATAAGAGAATAACTGGACCTTACTGGTCAGCCAATATGGCCAAAAAGGACAGCTCCGGGTTTAGTGAGAGAATCTATCTCAAGGAAACTTGCTGAAGAATGATAGATGAGATTACCTGACATTCTTTCTTTGCATCAACACATGGGCATACACATAAACACACCACACACACTTACCACATGGTTCATATTGCACATGTGCAGAAAAACAGAAACACCCTCATAGATACTCCCAGAAGTATCTCTTAGGTGATTTCAAATCCTATCGAGTTGACAATCAAGATTACCTATCATGGGCTGGACAGACAGGTTAGTGGTTAAGCACTAGCCTGAAACACTAAAGGACCCAGGTTCAGTTCCCTGGTACCTACATAAAACCAGATGCACAAGGTAGTACATGCATCTGGAGTTCATTTGCAGTGACTAGAGGCCCTGATGCACCTATTCTTTCTCTCCCTCCCTGTCTCTCTTTCTCTTTCTCTCTTTCCCTCTCTCAAATAAATAAATATTTTTTTTAAAAGATTACCTATCAAAAATCCATTCCTTGTCATCTCAATACCTGAACACATCACTTTAAAGAATAGCATTTTAACCAAAAGTGAGAGTAGCATTAATATATGGGTATGAACATTAAGAAAAGTACTTACTGGGCAGTTTGGTGAGCATAATATATAGATTTAGCCAGACACCTGCAGACATTACACTCCTAGGGCTCATGACTACCCCTTTTGTAGGTTTTCAGTATCAGGGTTGTATTCTCTCCCATGGAGCAGGCCTCTAGTCCAATTATATGGCAGTTGGTTTCCCCCATAACAAATGTGTCACTTTTGCACCTGTTGGCCCATTTGATTTGGCTAGCCAAATATACAGCCTGCAGTGTCCACTGTTGAGTATCTTCACTGGTGATTTATCTCTCCCATTGACCTGCATGCTGCATGGCTTTTTCCAGCTTTTTGTCAGCTGGTGTACATGGAGGAAGTTTTCAACTCAGCTCCAGCAGAATTTCTCAGTGACCTTGCAGTCCAAGTATGTGGCGGTGACCTTGAATTGACTCAGAAGGTACCATGGTGCTGAGAATAAGTAACAGAGGAAGGCTCAGCATTGAAATATCTCTATCACACCATGAAAGGCTCAGGGTCCATTGTGGAAGAGGTGGTGGAAAGAATGTAAGATACAAAGGTAGTGTAGGACTCCTTACAACATTCTCCCTCCAGACACAAAATGGTCTGGATATCCATAACCTCATAATGCCTGACATTACCTACACAAGATCATCATAATGGGAGGAAAAGATCATGACATCAAAATAAAAGGGAGACAGATTGAAAGAGGGAAGGAATATGATGGAGAGTAGAGTTTCAAAGTGGAAAGTTGGGGGGGGGAAGGAAGGGAATTACCATGGGATATTGTTTACAATTATGGAAGTTGTCAATAAAAAATAACTAAAAACAAAAGAATAGCATTCTTAAGTGTCATGCTCATCTCATAATACAAAATGTATATTCTCTATCTTTAAAAGTCCCCAAAGTCTTAAAAGTTTCAATATTATTCAAAGGCAACTTGGGGACATAAAGAGAAAAAATAGGGGCATATTAAGAGTAAAACCCAGCAGGGCAAACATGAAATCTGTACCTGCATGTCCAGTATGTGAGATTCATGATGTAATCATGTGGGCTGTAGCCACGTGGGGATAGTCCAACTTATCCAGCTTTGCCTCCAATGACACAGTAGCCTTTGTTGGGCCAGCTTCAATCCTTCTCCACAGATTTTCTTGACAAATGTCTTATGGCTGTGGAATTGTCAACATTCCAAGTTCTCTATTCTAATGTAGTCTTTACTTTCATGGCTTCATTAAATTTTCTCTCACAGACACCTTGCACAGAATCTGACCCTACCACACATTGTCTGAACCCTACCAATTTCTGACTCTGTTAAGTTTCTATATGTGTACATGCAAAACCAGCACTATTACAATTATATTATCATTGCTGGCACAAAACACCTGACCAGAAGCAGTTTATGCGATGAAGGGAGTATTTTAGGCTTACAGTTTTAAGGTGAAGCTTCATCATGGCAAGAAAGCATGGCAGAGTATCACATATCTGTGTGAAAGTAGTCTAAGTACTGGGCTTAAGGATGGGCTAATAAATTCAAGGACAACCCCCGATGACACATGTCCTACAGCAAGTTGCCATCTCCCAAATTGTTATTAAGTGGGTATTGAGTATGAGGTTTAATAACAAACACATTCAGTTTTGGATGACACTTAACACTTAAACTATCACAAACATCATGCAGGTTACTCTGCCATGTCCTGCAGCCAGCTTGAGATGTATCTCCCACCCTTTCTACCATGGTTGCATTGACTTTCCTAGGCAAATGTCTTCAAGCAAGGAACCCCTTCAGTGGTGTCCTCAATTAAAGCTCTCTTGTTTTACATGAATTTTTATTTTTACAAGTTGGAGCTCCTTGATGAATAGGATCTCTCTGTTAGGGGTTAATTCCTATTACTGAAGTGAAGAACATGAGATTTCTGTTTAATGATGCTAATTTATTCAACGAGTACAGTTGCTTTTACTACACCCACCATCTTTAATTTTTTTTTGTTCATTTTTATTTATTCATTTGAGAGTAACAGAAAGAGAAAGAGACAGATATATATATATAGAGAGAGAATGGGAAAGCCAGGGCTTCCAGCCACTGCAAACGAATTCCAGACGCATGTGCCCCTTTGTGCATCTGGCTAACATGGGTCCTGGGGAGTCGAGCCTTGAACTGGAGTCCTTAGGCTTCACAGGCAAGCGCCTAACCACTAAGCCATTTCTCCAGCCCACTATCTTTAAACTATACCACAATCCCTTTCTACCCAAAATTATATACATTTTCATATCTATCTGTTCTGTCATACTACAGAGCTGAATAAGAACAGTGAGCAATAACCATGCCACAGTCTGGATGTTAGAATGTCTTGAAATTTCTTTTACAAAACAATTTAATCCATTACTTTTAAGTTCATCCTCACTCAGAATTGCAGAACATGGGTAGAATATATGTAGGCTTTTGGGCAGAATGTAATATGAGTGGTCTTTAGTTTCTCAATGGATTTCTTGATCCCCTGTTAAATCACATGATCTGGGGCCTCACTGTTAACATTTCTATCAGCATTCCTCCACACTTCCAAAAGAATAGCTGCCTATATTCTTATTTATAGCAACTCTTCCAAATGTAGTGTGTGACAGGACCCACAAACCAATTCTGAAGGACTGAAACCACTTGTTCAGAGAGTCTGTACAATAACCACTCCACTCCTTAGCACTACTATTTTTATTTTTTGGTATTAATTACTTTTCTCATTGCTGTACCAAATATTGTTCAAGAAGAAATTTAAGGAAGAAACAATTTATTTTGGCTCATACTTTGAGGGAACCCACACATGCATAGTCAGGGCAGTGGAAGCGTGAGGGAGCTAGTAAGATCAATGCTGTACTTAAGCATAACAGAGACAAATGCTAGTGCTCAGCTATCACTATTTCTCTTTCTCCCTGTCACAATCATTAAGAATCTTCTTTCCTTAGTTAAACCTCTATAAAGAAAGCCTCACAGATATGCCCAGAGCTGGTTGATTCCAAGTCACATCAAGGTGACAATCAAGATTAACCACCACAAATTGTGACATAGCCCAAAAAGTAAAATTTACTATCTACTTCCTAATCCTGTACTATATCCTATCCTATCCTACTAAGAACTTTTAATTTAAAAAAAATGTTTATTTTAATTTATTTATTTGAGAGTGTCAGACAGAGAGTGAGAGAGAATGGGCGTGCCAGGTACTCCAGCCACTGTAAATGAACTCCAGACATGTGGACCTCCTTGTGCATCTGGCAAATGTGGGTCCTGGGGAATCAAGCCTCAAATTGGGGTCCTTTGGCTTCATAGGAAAACACTTAAGTACTAAGCCATCTCTCCAACCTAAGAACTTTGAATTTTATCTTCATATGTGTAACAGAGTTATGCTTTACATAAAACCTGTGACATTTTTATCTCTTAATAGTCTTATAATATATTTATTTAGATCTTTCTCACTACAGAGAGAGATATCTATCTATATATAGACCAACTTTTCTGCATGTATCTGTGTGCAAGTTCATGTGTGTGCAGATGCTGGCATATGCATGTGGAGTTGAGAGGGAAACCTCATGTGTCATCCTCAGGAACAACATCCATTTTTCCTTTGGAAAGAGTTTCTCTCTTATTCTGGAACTCACCAGCTCAGCTAGACTTGCCTGTGAGTGAGTCTCAGGAGTCTTGCTATCTTCACCTCCCTAGCTTTTGATTATAGGTGTGCACCATCACACCCAGCATTTTTGCATGGGTAATAGGGGTGAAACTCAGGTCCTCATGCTTCTATGGTAAGCACTTTGCCAACCAAGCTATCTCCACAACTCTGTAGATCTAGTTTAAATATTTCCATGTATTTTTGGAAATGAATGTACTATGTTTCATTATTTCCTTCTAATGGATAGGTTAATATCAAATAATATGCTCATTAAAATGCCTTCATGGTTTGGGGAAATGGCTCAGCAGTTAAAGATGCTTTCTTGCTAAGTCTTCTGGCCTGGGTACAATTCCTTTGTATTTTCATAAAATTAGCTGAGGCGCATGCATCTGGAGTTTCTTTGCAGTGGCAAGAGTCCCTGGTGCACCCATCTTATTTCTGTTTCTTTTTCCAATTGTCTCACATGCAAATAAGTAAATAAAAATATTTTTATAAAGACTATATTATGAAAGCTTCCATAAATAAAAAATTTATATAAAAGACAAATTTAAAGAATTAAATGACTAAATATATAGAATACATAAAGTGTTAACAAACAACAGTTTGTGAATGTCCTGACAAAGAAAATACCAGTATTAGTGTTTGCAAAGACATGGAGGAAAACTTTGCATTGTCAAGGAAGAACTGGAAACTGGTACTCATATGAGGACAACAGCAATAATAAAAGACTTTTCAGAATGGGCAGCATGTGTTATTCTTTGTTGTTGTTTGTTTGGTTCTTGTTTTTTTTGTTTTTTCAAGGTAGGGTCTCACTCTAGCCAGGCTGACCTCAAATTCACTCTGTGTTCTCAAGGTTGCCTTGAACTCATGACAATTCTCCTACCTCTGCCTCCCAAGTGCTTGGATTAAAGGTGTGAGCCACCACACCTGGCTACATATGTTATTCTTTATCAAAATGATTCTACTTACATTTACTACAGCATTGTTTGTGATTTAAAAATAGCAATATTTTCCTACCACTTCATTGATTATACTTTAATTACAGTGCAGTTAGTATCAGATATAGCTCTTCTACCATTATGATTTCTAATGTTCCTACCAATGATACTTAAAAGTAACTGTTGGATAAATTTCAAAGTACCATTTTTATTACCCCAACTGGCCTCCATCTATGTCACTGACATATTTCAAGAGAGGCATTTGTACCCAAGTAATTATATGGAGACCAATGATATGATAACAATTTCAGACTGAAGGAAATGTACAATAGTGCCCCTTAGAATGTCCCAGTAAAATAAAGGATGGAAATCAGTAAGACAGAACAAATATTTATTGTCTTCTCTAGCTTGTTTTGGAAGATTCGGGGTAAAATCCTGTAAAGCTTCACTCAGACTGGCTAATGTTCACTTGAGAAAACTGAGGGTTATTATTGTTAAGTAAATTCACTAAGATTACACAGTCAGTAAATGGAAATAGTGGGGTATAAGTGCAAATCTTTGATTAATTTTTGACATAGGAAAGTCACATTTGGAGGAAAGTTTTCTAAAAAGAATGCAAAAACTGAAATGTGACCTGTGCCAAGAGGGCTTCTGATCCTAAATGAAGATCATGAAGATTTTTTTCAGTGGGATGATCATTCCAGTCTGCTCTCTGTCTGTGTGAAAACTCCTACATTCATTCCTTGTCTGGTGCACTGGGCATTTAAGTTTACAATGAGCTTTTACAATGAGTTTGACAAAAGACAGAAAATGGACCCTATTATCCTATTCTGAGAACTGAGTGCATAAAAAGATTGTAGTACAAATGTCATGTTTTCTCATCACTATAACATAGTGCTTCTCAGATTGCTCTGCAAATTATTGTTAGTATGTACTCTGTAAACTCTCACTGCCCCTGAGAGATTGTAGCTTTCTCTTGTCTGCATCAGAACAGCTCATTGGTAACATCCTAGGATTTTAAATCTAACTATGCCTTCCCATTGTCAAACTTTTAATGCTCTCACTCAAACACATTAAAATTTAGACTTCCATTGAATAATATACCCTTTACTATAGCAGGAAATAAAACTGTAAAAATTGTCAAAGTTGTTATCAAAATTATATATTTCATTACTAGGAAGACCTTACCAATGAGAGACAGTTAATTGCACAAGAGACAGCAGGATTTTATACCAAATACTGACATATTTAAATTTGACAGTCTTCTTATCTTGTTCTTTAGACCCTTCCACATGTTTCAAAATATCTTTCTATACATTTCATTTTATTTACTTAAAATATTCTAAATCCAATATGCTTAAAATGGCAATATTAGCTGTCTCCTTTGAAATTATATTTTCCCTTTTCCAATACATTTAAACTCAATTTTTCCTTATGGAAATTTTAACTTTTTGTAAAACTATAAAATTGAATATAAAAATAAATAAGTAATAATAGCTGTACAGTTACACTGGTTAAATATTCTCTCTATTTATAAACTAAGAAAAGTTTTCCTATAGAGAAAATACTTTTATAATTTTAAATTTTTCTTAAAATTTGTTACTGTTGAATGCATTACCATATTCAATTTGTTATTTTTTGCCCCAAATTTTGCAACTAAAAATCAATAAGTACGCTGGCAGGTAGGTAAGTAGACAGACAAGTAAGCAGACAGGAAGACAGATCAATAATGATAGTTCGAGAACAAATTACTGTGGCGTTTTATATTTTTAATAAATTCACACTTTAGTCTTTATTAAAAATTATTATAACAATATTTTTATTTTGCAAAATATGTAACCTGGTTAAGAGATAAACATAAAAATTCCCAAAAGAAGGCAAAATACTAAATATCCCTTTATTTGAAGATCACTGTGCTCTTGTTTTGCTCTTAATGCATTTGGTTGTGCTTTTTTAAAAATTATATTATTTCTTTATTTATTTGCAAGCAGAGAGAGGCAGAGAAGAGAGACGAGACAGAGATAATGGATATTCAGGGATGTCTGGCCATTGCAAGTGAACTCCAAGATGCATGCACCACTTTGTGTATCTGGATTTATTTGGGTACTGTGGAATTGAACCAGGGTTCTTAGGCTTTGTAGACAAGTGCCTTAACTGCTAAGCCATCTCTCTAGCCCTACTTCTTTTTTTTATTATTGTATGTATATTTACTGAAAACAAATGGTCTTATTTCATCTATCCTTTGTGTAATCTAGTTTTATTCATTTATATTTTTCCATATTTCTAATTTTTTAAATTTTAATTTGTATGCTTTTAACTATTAGAATCACCATAATATAAAATATATAGCTGATATGAACACAGCTGACCTGTATCCATGTCCAGTGATCTTTGGTCCGGGCTAGGTTTTGTAATATTTCCACCTGATTAAAACAGAAGCTGTGACTGACTTCAACTTTGAAGCTACTGTGTTCTCATCCCTGTACAGCCTCGGTTCTGAACTGCTGAATCTCAGTAATCTCACTTGGCATTATGAATTGAACTTTCCCTTTGTTTTGCTTTCTCTTCAATAAAATTCACCTCTAGAAAATGAAAATCATTTGGTGTTCACAGGTGACCTACTCTCAGTGATTTGCAAATAGGTCAATGCTGTGTATTTATAAGTCTTTCAAAATCAATACTCTTCAGAGAGAAAATAAAACATCCTATAAATACTCTAAAACAGAGGCCAGGTTTAAAAAAAATCTCAACACTTTGAGTGTAAATTCTCTAATGATTTATACAACAAATGGTGTTTACATTATTTATTAATAAATTATTTTGATAATTTATAGCAGTTCAACCTATAAATAATTTCAGGGCTATATAGTTAATGTATCTATTTTAATATTTATGCAATATGATTATTCATAGGAAATTTCATATCCTTGAGATTCAAATAATTCCAATGACAGTGTCTTATTCAGAATTCTATATCAATTATTAATGAACTATTTTATATTATAATATCATCAATGACTAATGCTATATTGTATCCAAAAATATTCACTGGGATAACTATATTCAGTTTCCATAAATGTAATGAGTAAATGAATATTTTGGTTTATTTCTTGTTTTATGGAGTCAAAATCTCACTACATAGCATTGACTGACCTGTGCCTTGAATTTGCCTGTAGACCACACTGGCTTCAAGTTTGGGATTTGTGGCAATTATTGCTTTCACCTCTTTAATGCTGGGAATGAGCTTCTTTGCACACTTCCCATTACAAGTTCTGAATGATAACTCTACAGAGTTCAGTCTATAGGCCATTGTTCTAAGGATGAGATCCTTAGTCATTCAACTGTCTACCTGAGCCACCCACAGAAAGACTGGGCAATAGTCCAGGAAGAAGAAAGCAAAAGCTTTGATGTGATTTTTCCTAACCTGCCTTTTCAAGCTGTTCCATAAGAAAGTAGGGAAATCAGTGAAGAGCTTTAGGTTAGCACGTCTTGTCATCCAGTGTGAACAGCTGTGCACATGCTTATACTGTCCACAGTGCACTCTAACAAATGGGGTTTTAATGCTGGCCCCAGTAACATCCTTAGTGGAGAAGGATAAGGATGGAATTGAAGAATTAGATAATTACTATTAATTTTATTGTATTGTGAAGATGACATTCTTCAGCATCTTCAGCCTCTTGTGGGGCTAATTCTAACTATAAATGGATTATGTCTGTGATTTACATTTAAAAATATTTTTTTATTTATGACTAGCCATTGCAAAGAATTCCAGATGCATATCACACGATGTGCATCTGGCACACATGGATACTGGGGCATTGAACCTAGGTCATTAGCCTTCACAGGCAATTGACTTATCCTCCAGACCATCTCTCCAGCCCTAATATATATATAATTTGTTTATTTGCAAGGAGTGATGTGTGTGTGTGTGTGTGTGTGTGTGTGTGAGAGAGAGAGAGAGAGAGATTGAGAGAGAGAGAGAGAGAGAGAAAGAAATGAGAAAGAATGGGAATGGGTGTACCAGTATCTCCAGCCCCAGTAAATGAACTCCAGATGCATGCTCCATTTTGTGAATCTGGTTTTATGTGGGTAGTGAGAACTTGAACCCTATTGGGCCTGGCAAGCAAGCACCTTAACCGCTGGACCATCTCTCCAGTCTTAATTTTCATTTTGTAAATATCATGTCTCAAATTTCACTGCTGCTCATGAGCCCCTCTTGGTGCCTTCAGTCATATAACAGAGAGACATAGTCTTAAGCTGAATGAAAATTGTGCTATAGGACTTTAAAAGACTGCAGTATTTAAAAATATATTTTTAAGTCTGCAATGTAATATTTACTTGTCTCTCCTGAAATTATGTGTCCAAGCTTTAACATGTATGCCTTGTTACCCATTAGCACTCTGTACAGCAATGCCTTTCTTCCTATTTCTCAGGACAAATATGAGTCACCTTTGACTACTCTCTCTGTCACCATCTACCCAATTCACAAGTGAACCATGTTAGTTAAATAGTCAAAATCTAACTTGAATGTGACCTCTTGCTTCTTTTCTCCTGCTCTGAACTGGGTTAGGCCAACAGATAGTTTCACTTGGTTTACTAAAAAAGTCTCCTAACCAAGTTTATTCTTGCAATAATTCCGTCCATAATAAATTGTGCTCATGGCACAGACTGACCTTTGTCAAAAAAAAGTCTGGTCACATCATTTCTCATCTCAAAGCCACTGTTTCACATAAATTTAAAAATAAGGTTAAAATTTCCTTAGCTACCTAAATAGTCTTACATACACTGGACCTTTCCCTGTTCATTCTTCCTTCTTCACAGCTGTTTTCCCTTTCTCTTTCTCTCCCTCAGTGATTTCACTTGATGGTTTTGCTCCAACAATTCTCCTCATAGTGCCTCTGCCCTCTAGGTGGCATGCCAACCCAGGGCTTTTCCTCTCCCGTCAGCTCAGAATGCCGTTGTCTTGTACTCCAGCACGGTGGGTTCCTTCCTCCCTTTCACAGACCTGCACAACTGTCATCTTCTCATGTGTCCGTCCCAAGTATAATACAAATAAATAAATAAGTATTAACAAAGAACAAGCCATTCCTTGCCACTGGACCTAAGTTCTCTCAGCTGTTAAATGTATTAGATGAGAAAAATTTAAATCAATGGTTTTAAAGATTATGCTTGTGGAGAGTTTCAAGGTTCACAAAGCTCCTGTGGAAAGCCTGAATTGATCCCTTTAGAAACAGCTGCTGAAGAGCGGAACTTCATGCTGTAGATCCTGTTGGTGAGATGAGAATAGTCTCTCCAACTAGGAAAGGTCTTGCTGTGTTTTTCAGGTTTTGTTTGCACTGACATCTATATTTTAAGCATGGTGAGTAACTCTAGCTACAAAAAGTACAATCATACAAAAAATATATGATTGACATGAAACTGGTTTCATAGCTTTAAAATGAAAGCCTGTCTGTAACCATTAACAAAATTCACTTGATTTCTAAGTAAACTTGTGAGGACCAACTTGTTTCTGTATTCCTAGATTGGCTAATGAAAAACAGCCACTTTTTATATTTAAAAATATTTTTAAAGATTAATTATCTATATATTTATTTGAGAGAGCAAAATAATGAGAGAGAGAGAGAATGGTCACCCCAGGACCTCCAGCCACTGCAAATGAATTCCAGATGCATGTGTCACCTTCTGCATCTGGCTTACATGCATCCTGGGGAATCCAACCTTGGACCTTTGGCTTTGCAGGCAAGTGCCTTAACTGCTAAACTATCATCCCAGATACTAGTATCTGAATTTGCAAGTCCATTCAAGAAATAAAGGCAAAGCATCATCTTTTATGTGAGACTTCCTTATCCATGTGCATTACAGCTGCCTAACTACCTATGATGTCAAGATTGTTACTGTTATCAGCAACATTACTATGCCTTTAATTTTTTTTTGTTTGTTTTTATTTATTTGAGAGCAACAGACAGAGAGAGAAAGGGGCAGAAAGAGAGAGAGAAAATGGGTGTGCCAGGGCCTCAGCCACTGCAAAACGAACTCCAGATGTGTGCACCCCTTGTGCATCTGGCTAACGTGGGTCCTGGGGAATCAAGCCTCAAACTGGGGTCCTTAGGCTTCACAAGCAAGTGCTTAACTGCTAAGCAATCTCTCCAGCCCCTACCATGCCTTTTTGAGACAGGAGACAATTGACAATATAGCCTGCTACTTCTCATTTTTAAAGACAAACACACACATGCACAAGAAGCAAACAAAACCATGTGCTTCGCATGCTATTTCCCTGTTGCCTCTAATGTGATGACTAAAGAAAACATAGAAATGACTTACTAATAATTATTCTTCCCTTGCTGACTTCAGTCCCAGAATGCCCCAGGAAAGAGTTGGGAACTGACAACTTGAATGACATTTAGTAGATGAAACTGCCTCTTTTTAACTATTTATTTATTTGCAAGCAAAGAGAGATGGGGGCTTTTAGCCAATGCAAATGAAATCCAGACACATAAGCCACTTTGTGCATCTGTTTTTTTGTGGGTACCAGTAATCAAACCCAGGTAGTTAGGCTTTACAGGCAAACAAATTATCCACTGAACATTTTCTCCCACTCTGCTTTCTTAAGAAATTTCTTAAGTGGTTATTAAAATGTGTCCAAAATGTTGTGAAGGTAGCATAGAGCTTTAAAACATAATTAGTAGTGAGTAGTTACATTGACAAGCTATGGAACACATCTTGACCCACTAAGAGTCAAAACTATTTTTTCTGTCCAGGGGGAATGAGAATTAGGGAATATGGCCTTTTTATTTGAAGCAGATATTCTTTGAAATGAAATTATGTAGGACACATTTGTTGAGATTTTCTAATGATGGGGACAGTGAAGTATCTGTCCCAAGGACCCCATTCTTCCTCCATATATGCCACTCTTGAACAACAGTTATACTGTTGTTTGTAGTTGGGTCATGGTTTTACATATGGTCTCTTTATAAAGTATGAAAACAATTTATGACCATGTTCTGTGTTCCCAATGCAACATACTTGTTTTCATATGCCTGTGCTTTTATTTACAACCACTATAGAAATCAATATGGAGACTTTGAAAAAGAGGAAAATAGAACTACCAACAGAATCAGTTATTCCCTACTGGGCATTTCCTCTTTTTATTAGACAGAATTGGTTATTGTTCATTGAAAAATGATGATTATGAAGTCTTTTTAAAAAAAATATTTTTGCTTATTTATTTGACAGAGACAGATAGAAAGAGGCAGGTAGGGAAAGAATGAGCATGAGTGCTCCAGGGCCTCCTGCCACTGTCAATGAACTCCATATTCATCATATAGTGGGGAATTGAACCTAAACTGTCATGCCTTGGAAGCAAGTACCTTGAACCACTGAACCATCTCTCCAGCCCAACAAAAGTCATCCTTAATTACCAATTAATCTATTTGTTCCTTTGTGATATAAGAGATAAATAATTTTTCAAGTCACTGAAATTGGAGGTTAAATATGATTTAGTTTTTATGAAACAGAAATAGCCATCATTTGAATTCAAACCATGTTCTTATCTAAGTTCAATGAGATTAGATTAAAGAATACCTAACACTGGTTCTTCAAAAAGGGCTATGAGTTACTATGGTAAATGTAAAAGTATCCAGCAAGCAAGGAGAACTGATGATGATGTGCTGTTTCAACTCTTGTTCATTCTCATATGTCATTTCTATAAGAGCATCTCCCACAATCAATAGTTGTGTTATGAGTTTCTAGTGCTGGAGTTATGATGAAGGAATCACCATAGGAATGATGAAGTCTTCTGTGAGGGCATAAGAAACATTTTCTGGTAAGCTTGGATGATATAAGACCAAGACAGGGTTTAAATTTGGCAGTGAATAAGAAAGGTATATCTTAGAAAAGAAAACAATAAAATCAGAAGTTACCATGTATAAAAAACACATAAACTGTAGGAATTCATCAAAGACAAAGCTATAGGTAATATAAAAGGATATTAGTTGAAGGTATTTTAATTAATATCAATAAGCAGTAAAATGATATGGAAAAATTGATTCATTTGAAAAATATGTCTGGTGGGATGGTAATGAGTCTGAGGAGTAGCTTAACACTAAGAATTTATATGATAAGCATTTCAGTTCTGAACACAGTTGACTTTTAAGCATTTGACCCATGGTACCTGTCAAATTATCTATACTTCCAATGAAAAAAGACAACACTACATTCAAATAAGCCATGAATTGACAAAAATTAATTATTTTTCTTATTAATCTATAATTTCAATGATACAAGTATTTAAACATGCACCACAGTACCAACTGCCTCATGTTAACTTAATCATACAACTATTTCTGTGTGCATCACTTTATTAGAATCAAATATAATTTATATCAATGAATTTATACTTCAGTTCTTTGCCTTAATCAGCACTTCACTGTCACCAAGTGAACATGTTAATAGAGAACAATTCTGTTGGATTATCAAATGTACTTCCTAAGATAACAGCTTTGGGCATCTTTTTCAATCAGTATACATATTATTGAAGATTATGAAGTTATTTATTATCAAGCACTTCCTAACCATGATTCATAGAAATTTTAAGCACTAATGAGAAGAAATATCAATTATTAAAGAAAAATTAGCTTTGATAATAATTTTGATGTGATAGGTGGTTTTGTGTGTCTACATGTTAACTTTACCCATTTATATTTAATCAATATTTTATAAATTCAAAGTGCAAATTTTACAATATTTTTTCCATTACTTTTTTCATAGATTTCTTAACTTATCTATTTCAGAGACACAAGTAAATGTGTTTTGATATTCTCACTGACCCCATAACAAATTTGGTCTAGTTAAGTCAAAAGTCACTGAAATGGCAATTTCAGGAAATGTAGTTCAGAATTTATTTTCCAAAAGCACAAACAGAATTTACCTTTCCTTGTCTTGTCTGGATTCAAGCTAATTTGGAAAATAAATTCAGATACTTCCCACTGTTGTTTATTCTTATCAAGCTGAGGTAAAGGACTGACCTATTTTGAGTTTCTCTCCCATGATCCCTTTGTCAATCAACTTTTTCCTCCTCTCTCAGACAACTGTCAGCCTATAGGTAATAGTCGTCAGCTGTACAATGCCACAAATGAAAAATATCAAACTGTCAGATATGTAGACCACTTCCATTATGGAGAAAGATTTAAGCAGTGTATACTTACTATAAATACTAAAAGTGAAAACATTATTATTTTGCAAGAAATATGACTACTGCCAGGAAAACACAGAGAATTTTTATATCATCTCATGAACTATAGGATCAGATTTATGAAACATCCTCAATGGAGACTAACTGCAAAGACATGTAAAAGAATTTTAGTTATAACAATATTATATTGAATGATATCTTGTCCATGTTTCCCACTATCCAGTCTGCATAGAATGGCCCAGCATACTGCCTCTCCATTGCAGGCATTCAGTACTTCTGTTGCAGAGGCCCATACCTGAAAACCAAACTGAGCCACATACACAATAAATATATGCAATCAGCATCAAATAAAATCTTATTAGAAAAGCCATCTGAGGAAGATGAGTTGAAACCAAACTGGAATACAATGTGTAATTCCATAAGAAGTGAATGAGATCAGGAATTCAAGCCACATTCCCACATGAATAATGATAAGGTTTCAGGGTTTCCAGTGCGATTTAATTTAAGGGAACGATAATGATGTGTGCCCACTCTGCTTTGGGACTCTTCGTCAGATGTGTATTTGCCAATTTACCTTTGCATTTGCAAACAGAGCTATGACAAAGATCAGGACTGAGATGAAGAGAGGTTTTTGTCAAAAGTCTTCACAACATCCCATCAAAGGCTATTTTTATAGAAATTGGATGTGAAGTCATGCATACCATTAAATCAATTTATTTGTAGTCTCCAAAGTGTCCTTTCTTCTCCTTTAGAGAAATCATAAATAGCTTCAGCTAATATAAATAGCCCAGAGCCACACTTAGACTAATGCAGCTTAAATGAGATTTTAACCCTAGACCTTGCTTTTTAAAAAGCTTACTTTCTAATTGGATAGTGCATTTTATAGAAAACTGAAGGGTATAATGTTGATTAGGTTCATGCAATAAAGGAAAAGTTGCCACCCTAAGTTCAACATCTGTTGACTCTGAGAATGACAACCAGTATTTGCAGTTTGAGGTAATGGCTGTCTACTGTGGGATCATTAGCAATTCTACCTCATACTTTTCAAAAAAAAAAGGATTATAATAAATGCAAGGGTAGCAAAATCCATAGCATGTAGTTTTTCTGCCAATGTGCTTTTTATAAGTCCTATCTACCTGACTGGTAGGTTAATAGAGTTGCAGCAGTAAGGTTGGAATCAATCAACTTTGAGTGTGGGCTTCTAGGAGCTGGTTTCTTTGTGCCTGGGTTCCTGACACAAGGATGTAATTAAGAAACAAGAAGTTTAATGCCATTAATGATTGGTGCTCAGAACCCAGAGGTATTGGATTAATCACAAAGTTGGAGTTTGATTCAGCACCAGCCTTTCTTCCCTTCCAGTCTCTCTAGGCCTTTGCAGTGACACCTGAGATGGAGAATGGCTAAGGGAATGGACAAACCACATTTCTGGAGTCTGAGAGCCCATCACTTCTTTTGTAGCATTTGACAAGGTTTAAAAGTCTATTTTCAGAGGTGCAAATAGAAGGTTTACTTTCAAAGCAAAAAGTTGACATTAATTTTGATTTCTGAGCTTATTAGCATGTCAAAATAGTTTTTCCCACAGTTTGTCTGCATAACCAGAAGGTAAAATGTTTCTAGGAATATTTACTTAAATATTATAGATATGGAAACATGCATATGAACACATATGTATTCTTGTGGTGACTTCATTATGCTAAGTAATCATATTAGAAATCACCTGAAAATACTACATGCTGTTTAAATCAACTCATGTTAGTTCCTGGGAAAGTAATAAATAGCATGAATAATTTCCATCTATTTTTTTTAAAGATAGGTTGAAATGTAAACACCCCAGAAGCAAATGGGGTAAAATAAGAGCTATTATTGCAATTTTAAAAATGTTATAAATGTCTTTGTATAAGATGCAAAAAGTAGAAACATATCCAGAAAGCTCTTTGGACAGTAGATCTTTCTTACAATAGATGTGCTCAGAAGGATTAAAAGCCTAAATCCTTGTGCCTAAGTAGTCAAAAATAAATCCTTACAGAAAAAGTCTACTTTTTCTGTATAGATTTTTCAGAGGAGGAAGAAAAATGTCAACTCACCTAAAAACTAAAGGAATACTTTATTTCTTAGGAAAATACAAATTACAAAGACTCATAGACAGAGTTAACAAAAAATAGAGAACTGAGATATTGTTAAGGTTGATAAAATGTTGCTTGAGAAAAAGGAGGAAGACATGAAGTGAAAGTCCAATCAATAAACATATTTTGATATATATGCAATGTCAATTGTTTCAGACAGGGTTAACATCTTCACTCTGCCATGTTGTTCAATGTAAAGCCCACTGAACACCAGCCTTTGATTTAATAATGACATTTCAGCCAGGGTCTTAGGCAAAAACAACTCCACTCTTTCTCCTGCTTGCTTGCTACTTAAAACTATTATCTGACTCATATTTTTAAGGCCATTGACCACATTTCACATGTTTAAAATGTTGTAAGAGGACCGATATATGATATCCTAGGCATATTAACTAAAATCATTTGAAGAACTTTCCAAGCCCTGAAGGTTGCATTATGAGAACTCAGGATAGTATGCAAGGTTGTTTTCTATGGTCACAGGAAGTCCAAAATCCTTTAGTAGGAAAAGATTTACTAAAATTAAAGAAATTTTATCAGCATTTAAATACAAAAAAGTCCTGGTAGAAGTAGGAACTAACACTTCTACAGAATAACATGACATTCCTATAAGGAAAGCAGTGTGCTCCCAGCATTTAGGGAACCAGATTCAGCTAGTATCAGTCATTTGCTCAGAAACCTGAAATAAGAAGCTCCCTAATTCTGAAGCTATATTCTGCAAAATCAGAACAGAATTCAGAATTGAATTCTCCTAATGAGTTTGTAAATGAGAAAGAATGAAGGAACACAGAGGTGCATATTGCCTTTGAAAGCCACGGGAGTTGTTGATTGGGTGTGTTTTATAGACTTCCTTCTCTCTCACTTACAATGAGTTACATTTTACTCACTAGTGGATAAATACCAACTTTATATTAGTCCTCATTTATAGTAGTATGTCAGGGAATGTGTTTTGTTCTATTTATTTTGTTTTAATTGGAATAGACCATATACATTATCCATAATTATAGAAAATAAACCATGATAATTCCCTCCTCATTCCCACTTTCTCCCTCACAAATCTACCCTCCATCATATTACCTCCCTGTCTCAAAAAGTCTCTCTTTCATTTTGATGTCATCATCTTTTCTTCCTATTATGAAGACCTGGTGTAGGTAGTGCCAGGCTTTGCAAGGTCATGGATATCTAAGTCATTTTGTGTCTGGAAGATTGCATTGTCATCAGTCATACCTTTCCTACTGTTCCACAATGGGCCCTGAGCCTTGGAAGGTGTGATAGAGATGTCTAGTTGCTGAACGCTCCACTGTTACATTTTCTCAGCAATATGGTGACATTTAGTTAGTTAGTTAGTTAGTCAGTCAGTCAGTCAGTTAGTTAGTTAGTTAGTAGAGAGAGAGAGATGGCACACCAGGGCCTCTAGCCAGTGCAAAGGAACTCCAGACACATGTAACCACCTTGTGCAGCTGGCTTAAGTGGGTACTGGGGAACCCAACCTAGGTCCCTAGGCATTACAAGCAAGCAACTTAACTGCTAAGCCATCCCTCCATCCCTATGGTGACTTTTGAGTCATCCGAGTGATCACTGCCATCTGAAAAGAGAAGCTACTCTAATCAAAAGTGAGAAGAGTAGTGTTAATATATGGGTATAAACATTAAGAAAAGTGCTTACATCACAGTTTGGTAGGCATTTAGCCAGACAACAGCAGATGTTATTCCTCTACTGCTCAGGACCTCCCCCATATGATCATGAAATCTTAGGGAAAAAGTAGGGAAACTAGTCAATGGTAGTTGGAGCCCCAACCTAGCAATGATTCTTTGAGATACATATTCACAATACTCTCCCTACTCCTTCTAATACAATGTGGTATCTTTAAGACAGCAACAGAGAAATAACATTTTTTTTAATTATTTATTTGAGAGCGACAGACACAGAGAGAAAGACGGATAAGGGAGAGAGAGAGAATGGGCGTGCCAGGGCTTCCAGCCTCTGCAAACGAACTCCAGACACGTGCGCCCCCTTGTGCATCTGGCTAACGTGGGACCTGGGGAACCGAGCTTCGAACCGGGGTCCTTAGGCTTCACAGGCAAGCGCTTAACCGCTAAGCCATCTCTCCAGCCCGAGAAATAACATTTTGAAGCTGGCCTATTTAGTAAAATCTATGAACATAGTTGACATTTTCATAATGAGAATGCTTTGGTGTTGATACATGTGTGTCTATATCTTGTTTAGTTTGTTAAATTATAGTAGGCTTTTAGGGGGCATAACAAAAAGTTCAGTGTTATTATGTAGTTGGTAAATCTCCCTTAGATGCCCTTTAACCACCACTCTGAAGGCGTCATACTCCTGGTTCTTCTCTTGGCCAACACTTAACTTTCCTAGATTTTCTCCATAGCCGTAAAGTCATTTTTAATTTATCTATAATAAAAGGCATATTTACCTTGACCTCCTTTTCTGTGTCAGCTCTTCCATTCCCATTGTTTGGTTCTCTTTTATAGCAAATTTAGTGAAATTTTGCTTACTAATTTTCTGTGATTTTTCCTTAAAACTACTCTATTCAGACTTTTACCCCAATATTTCATCAAAATTTGCAACATCAATGTCTCCAATACCCTCTAAGTTATCCAACTAAAGATTCCATCTTAGAGCACATTTTACTTAACCATAATGGTAGCATTTGACACAGTCTATATAACTCCTTTCTCCTTGGTACATTTTTCTCCTGACTTTTGTTGCATCACTTATTTTTCTTTTGTTCTATTTCACTGGTTTCTTTCTTGGCCTCTCTTCTACTCATTTTTCATCATTCTTTTCATGTCTTGGTGTTGAAGTGCTCCAAATCTTAGTTAGTGTTTCTCTTTTCTACTTGACTCACCTTTGTGTTCTCACCTCATCCCATAGCTTAAAATACCTCTTATGATGACTTTCACATTTGTAACTCTACACCATATCTTTCTCACAGACTTTATACTTGCCTATCTAATGGCTGACCTGACTTACATATTTAGATATCTGAAAGACATATCAAATTAGACATGTCTTCAATATGTTTCTAAATTTTCTCATTTTCTCTACCCCTGATCTTACTAACTCCACATACTCACTCAGACCAAAACCTTTAAGTACCACTTTGTTTCATACACTTCAACACATCAGAATGTTGTTAGTTCTACTTCGGACTTCAACTTCCACATATAGGCAGACTCCAAACCATGTAATCACTTCCATTCCTGAACCTTGAACTCTAGCTTTAATTTCAATGGTATGCTCTTAGTATATCTCCTTGCTACTACTCCTATGGCTGTATAATCTTTTTTTATTTTTTAATTGATTATTAAACATTATTTTGGCCAGTTTTTGAGGCATAATTCGTATACATAAACTAGAAAGAAATGGAACACAAAGACATTTTAAGGTGAAAAAAAATATATATATATATATGTTATGGTGAAAGTAAGAGTGGTGTAAACATTTGCCCAAATTCACAAAATTGTGTGCTAGCTTATCAAAGCTGCAATGGTGGCTCTTCTAATATGTATGCTGGATATATATATATAATATGTATGGTGGATACAATTTGCACTGGCTTCCCATTTCATAAAGACTATAGCACTGTATCATATTATCTGTTCCCCTCGCCGTTAAGTGATGATTAACCTTGATTATCAATTTGATTAGATTAAGAAAAAACTAGGACATTAGTAAATGTCACATTAAGGTGTGCCTAGAAGGCTTTTCCAAAGACAGTTACATCATGAGGTCTCTTCTTTAATGAATGGCTAAATCCACTGATGGATTGAAATTTTTAAGAAACTGTGGGGCTGTATTTGACCCTTGAACAATTAGAACATGATTAGAGAAAGCAGGTCCCTGAGGCATGTCCCTGGGGTTCTCTCTGCCCGGGACCCTTCATGCTGTGATTATGCTCTACTTGCTGTCTGTCATGAGCTGAAGTAGCTCCTGAATACTCTTGCTGTGACATGCTCTTCTAACACATAAAACCATGATGAAACAAAGTATGCTTCTTTCAGTTCTTCTCTTGGGTATTTTGATCATAGCAAAGAGAGAAATATTTATTTATTTATTTATTTATTTATTTTGAGCAGGAACTGGGAGCTCACTCTATCACATTCATGGTCCTTGTTTGTTCGAACTGTATAGTCTTGCCTTGGGCCTATCACACAAGTTGTAACCAGGAACTCAATCATTCTCCAGATATTATTATGCACAAGTCCACCATTTCCTTCATGACTTTACTGTCTGTTCTCACTAGACTATTTGTTCCATTTGCCAATGAATTCCAAGCTGGAAGCCAATCTAGCACAATAAACATGCATAGTTTTGACTCTTTGGAAAAGTTAGTATGACAAAGGAGAGTTTTGGCAGTAATAGAATGTATTTACATATAACTTGGTTACAGTGGCATGCATTATAATGATCAATTCTTTTATTGTGCTGTGGTAGGTAGATTTCTGTGATTCCCTTGAAAGCCTTGGACAGCAGAAGATGACTAGAGAAAGTAGGTCACTGAGGCATGGCCTAGGGGTCTATAACTTGCCCAGGCTCCTTCAGCTTATGGTTCTTTTCTACTTGCTATCTGCCATAAGGTGAGAAAAGGTCCTCTGCACAGACTCTCACAATGATTTACTCTTCTTAGCATCCTTATGGATGTAATCTTAGGACTTGTGAGTATGAAGGACAGTCATTGTTCATGATAGGTTATAATATAAGTCATATTACTTGAACTGAAATTATTACAGGTGAAGCTTTCCTAGGAATGGCTCTAGTGAATATATATGCTAAAAAAAAAAGAAACTAGATATTCTGTGAAAATGATTTGAAGTGTGAAATGGGCTAAAAAAAAGAGGGAAGTGCTACTGCAGGCTTTATTGTTAGAAGGGACTATGTGACAACAAACAGCCTCCAAGAGCTGAAGCAACACTAATCCACCAATCAGACTGCTAGAGGAACCGCAGCTCTACCACAGGAACTGAATTTTGTCATACCTAAAGGAATATGCAAGCTTTCTAGGAGACTATGGAATGTCATGGGACTTGATTTACCAGTGATAAGAACACTGGCTTGAACTACTGGCTGACAGAATTTTGAATTATAATAGGCGTTGTTTTGAGATACTAACCCAGTATGAATCTACTATATATCAACAGAAAAATAGTGCACTTCATGTTTTGTTAAGTTTTACTTTTTTATTTCTCTGTTCTACTTTTAAACCATGAATATCTTAATGTTCATTATTAACTAATCCTAGAAAAGATTTCAGAAATAGAAACAAACAAACAAGCATGGCTAAAATAAATAAAAGTAAAACTCCAACATAAGGAAAATACATAAAAAGAACAGACAGTGCCGGGCGTGGTGGTGCATGCCTTTAATCCCAGCACTCGGGAGGCAGAGGTGGGAGGATTGCCGTGAGTTCGAGGCCACCCTGAGACTCCATAGTGAATTCCAGGTCAGCCTGGGCTACAGTGAGACCCTACCTTGAAAAACCAAAAAAAAAAAAAAAACCAAAAAAACCCAAAAAAAACAACAACAACAACAAAAAACAACAGAGACTGTGTTAAATAACTGTGTTTTCTACACCATCTGGCATTGCAATATATAAAAGTTGAATAGGGCTGGAGAGATTGCTTAGTGACCTAGGCACTTGCCTGTGAAGCCGAAGGACCCAGGTTCAATTCCCTAGTACCCATGTAAGGCAGATGCACAAGGTGACACATGTAGCTGGAGTTCATTTGAAGTGGCTAGAGGTCATGGCACACCCATTCTCTTTCTCTCTCTCTCTACCTGCTTGTCTCTCTCTCAAATAAATAAATAACTATAATATTCTGAAAAGGTTGAATAATGTCTTGATGTTTCAAATAATTATACTATGGTCGTATAAGCTAACTTGGCCTCTTTCATGTGATGATGGTGCTTGACTAAATTAACTCTAGTAATTACTCTTGCTATTAAGTTCTGTAATTCAACACCTCTGTAGCTCTAAATTAATCAGTAATTTTCTCTATTTTAATATAGAAATAAAACATTAGTTTGTTTTCGTTATGTGTTTTTGCTTATCCTTGTTTTTCTTTGCTTTACTTTGTTTTGAGATAGAGTCTTTCTAAGTAACCCAGACTGGCCTCATACTTATAATCCTCTTGTCTCTGCTTCCCAAGTACTAGGTATGTGCCACATGCCCTGATAAAATATAACATTTTTTTTCATACAATTTAAATATTAACATCTGAGTATAAAATGTTACTTTATGAATTTGGTAAAAAAAATCATTAAAATAAATTGAAACATTGAATGCTATCTATTATATTAGTATATTCTAGATATTACTATAAAATATTTGAAAATGAAGTTTTATAATTTTAAGTGTTAAAGTCTGAATTTTTATATTTAAGATTTAGTAGCATCTTTTACCACCAGAGGGCGCCCACACAATTTCTTCTAACTACATTTTTAAGAATTATTCAAATTTCATAATTGGAAATGAGAATGTGGACTAAAAAATGAGATATCAAGGAAAACAATGGCCTCCTCCTCTTTTTGTAGACATTAGGCTTTAAAGAAATCGTTACTTAGTATGTAACACTTGGAAAGACACAAATAGGAACATAGTGAACAATCATCTCATACACTTTGCAGGCAAGGTTACCCCCACCTTTCCTTACTAACTTAAAGAGAGACCCCTTTTCCAGAGTTCACAGTTCTTATACCACTGAGAAAAGTCAAGAAAGTTTTGTGAACTCTGATAGTCTGATATGAAATTCACACACAATTCATAGTTATTATTAATCTACCATGTTTGTAAGAAATTTCTACATACACATTTGGTAAATTACTATATGTCATTGTTGAAGTCAGGTTCACATTGCTAGTGGAAATCAGCTGACCAAGAGCAGATTTTTGGGAAAAAAATGGTTTATTTTGGCTTATAGATTCAAGGGAAAGCTCCATTATGGCAGGGGGAAATGATGGCATGAACAAAGGGTGGACATTATGCTCTGGTCAACATAAGGTAGACCATAACAACAGGACAGTGTGCCAAACACTGGCAAGGAAAACTAGCTATATTACCCATAAGCCTACCCCCAACAATACACTGCCTCCAGAAGATGTTAATTCCCAAATTGCCATCAGCTGGTAATCTAGCAGTCAGACTATGTAGCTTTATGGGGGACACCTAAATCAAACCACCACTATCCACCCCTGGCCCCATAAAATGATAACCATCTATGATGTAAAATGCAATGCATTCAGTCCACCTTTAAATGTCCCCATATTTTTTATCAGTCCTTATAATATTCAAATATCCCCATACTCCAGGTCTTTTTACAGAGCCATAATACTAAAAATCCCCCCCTCCAAAAAAAAAAAAAAAAAAAAAAACATAATGGCACAGAATAAACATTTATGCTGCAAAAGATGGCATTGGGCACAGCAAAGAAACATTCAACCAATACAAGATTTAAACAGGGCAAGCATCAAACTCTGTAGTTCCAAGTTCAACAAGTCTAGCCACTGACAAGTTTCCAAGTCCAACAATTCTAACAAGCAACAAGTGTCTAAAGTTGCAATTCCACCCCTCAGGTAGGCTACTCAAAGTCCTAGAAAACTTCATCTGGGGCCAACAGCTTTCTTTAGCAGCCATGTCATGGGTCTGGCATCTCCACTGGGTCTCCACTACAATCTGTGGTTTATCCTCACAGCTCCACAAGGTCTCCATGCAGGCATCCAGCAAACCTGCTTCACACTGCCCATGGCTGTTTCCAAAACACAAGACCACATTGCAACTCAATAACCCTCTCTTTCCCGCATTCCTTATAGTCTACAATACCAGTAGGGTTCCAATTTGTTAATCCGGGGGCGGGGGATATAGCAGACTTTGAAGAACAGGACACTTCTTGAGCATACAAGCCCCTTCAAAAGAGTCTACATTCTTCCTGTTGCCACAGTGCAGGTCAGCTGGCCCAATCTCAAAGGTTGTAATCTCTCAATTGCACCTGAATGAGCAGCAGTTCACCCAAATATTTAATTTTTTTCTGTGTCATATCCCTCTGCTCATACCAGTTCATTTCTTTGCAAAGCAACCCTGGACAACTTCTCAGGACATGGACATAAGAGCAAGCCTCTCACACAAACTGTTTCTAGCCAAGTCCAGACAAAGCTCTTTCTTGCCCTCATAAGCCAAACCTCACAGTCCACAGTTTTTACTACATTCAGGTCCTGCAACTCTGACCAGAATAGTCCATTAAGTTGTACTTACAGCACTGCAAAGCACATCTTAGGCCAAAGTTTCAAATCCTCCCACTTTCCTCTTGAAAGTCAGTTCCAAAAGGCCAAAGCCACACAGTCAGGTGTCTAGCAACAAATGACCTCACTCTCAGTACCAATATTACTGTTGTAGTCAGATTCACATTGCTAGTAGAAATCACCCAACCAAGAGAAGCTTTTGGGAAAAAAAAAGGAGGGGCGCTATTTTGGCTTACAGACTCTAGGGAAAGCTCCATCACAACAGGGTAAAACAATGGCATGAGCAGAGGGTGGACATCACCCCTTGGCCTACGTAAGGTGGACCATAGCAACAGGATATTATGCCAAACATTGGCAAAGGGAAAATGACTATACTACCCATAAGTCTACCATTATCAATTCACTGCTTCCAGAAGGTGTTAATTTCCATCAGCTGGGAACTTAGCATTCAGAATATGGAAGTTTATGGGGGACACCAGAATCAAACCACCACAGTTGTCTTTATTTTCCTCAGTGTGGCAAGAGCACACAGATGTTTTCAAATAAAAATTTAAAAAAATATATTGACAACTTCCATAATTATAGAAAATAAACCATGATAATTCCCTCCCCTTAACTTTAAAATTTAAAAGATGCTTATTTTTAGCCAAAGTTGTATGGCTGGGAATATTCCTGGGAAATGTCTCACACTACTCTCACAGGTAAATAGCAACATTGTTTGGGCTTAGAAGTGGTAAGGCATGCTATATTTCCAACAATATGCTTAGGTTTTATAAATTATTGCTCATCTAATTTATGAACTACTATGCAACTGTTAAAAAGCATGAGCACTCTGTGTTTATTGGAATGCTTCCAAAAAGCAAGGTATGAAAGGTATGTCTGTAATCGGGCTATTGTCACTTTTATGGAGTTATTGAAATAGGGAATGGCTTTTTATGTATATATACATATGCATTGTAAATACTTCAAAAAGCACATTAAATAATAGAAAAAGAAAATGCCCAAGTGAGATCAGGGGAAGAGATTGAGTAAAGAAAAGGTGGAGGGAGGGCTAATCAATCTAAGAGGATGTAAATAAATGATATGGTAACCTACGTTTTTGGACAATGGAACACTCAGGAGCCATAGAGTGTTACTAGAAAATTTTCAGTGCCAGGGATAGGATACCTTCCAGTAAGTTGTTGGTGAGGAAGATCCCTGATGGCCCCAAGACATTATCGGCCATTGCCGAGGCTCTTGATTTCCCATGAGGAATAGATGGCAAGATCCTGTTGCTGAAGACTCCACAAACTTGGGCTGCAAGGCCACTGAGAAATATGACTGGAGCTAAACTGATAACCTCCTCCATGTAGACCAGCTGTCAGAAAGCTGGAAGGAGTCATTCTGCATGCAGTTCAATGGGAGAGAGAGAAATCACCAGTGAAGCTACTCAACAGTGGACACTGCAAGTCTTAAATTTTGCCAGCCAGGCCAAATGAGCCAATGGGTGCAATAGTGGCATGTCTGTCATGGTGGAAACTAACTGCCCTCTAATTGGACTGTAGGCCTGCTCCATGGGAGGGAATATATCCCTGATACTGAAAACTTAAAACAGGGGTCATGAGCCCTAGGGGTGTAGTCTGCTGCTGTCTGGGGAAATGTATATACTATGTTTATCAAACTGCCCAGTAAGCACTTCTCTTAATGTTCATACCCATATATTAATGCTACTCTCACTTTTGGTAGAGAACCTTCTCTTTTCAGATGACAGTGACCTTGGAATGACAGGAGTGCTCAGCACCACAAAATCTCTATCATACCTTCCAAGGCTCAAGGTCCATTGAGGAAGCGGTGGCAGAAAGAATGTCAGAGCCAAAGGGTAGGACTCCTTACAACATGCTTCCCCCAGACACAAAATGGCCTGGATATCTATGACCCCACAGGGCCTCACAATACCTAAATAAGACCATCATAATAGGAGGAAAAGATCATGGCATCAAAACAAAAGAGAGACTGATTGGGGCGGGGGGGTATGACGTAGAATGGAGTTTCAAAGGGGAAAGTGGGGGGAGGGAGGGCATTACCATGGAATATTGTTTACAATCATGGATGTTTTTAATAAAATATAAGTAAAAGAAAAATCTATTTTCTTTTAACTTTTTCACTTTTCACTTAAAATATGGCTTGCATTTTATGTCAGTTGTGTAGTTGGAAGTTTCATTATTTGACCAATTACTGTGAAGTATTTTGTTTAATCACTAAACATTATCTTGGCAGTCTGATTACTGGCTATTATTTTTTCCTTTAGATCAGAGTAAAGATAGCATTTTAATAAGGAAGTCATGAGTCTCATTTTTAAGAACATGTATGTCAAGCTAATTTATTTATCTCTCACATAGCCAATCAAAGTGGATACTCATATTTTTCTTAATTTATGATGCCCAAACAGAAGCCATGAGAGCAATGTGACACATTGGACTGGGTCAAGACCTTATATCATCAACTCCACTGCTCGCCCTACCAACCCATGCATTCTGAACATAACCCAAGATAGGATGCTTAATAGCTTTAGACCTTAACAGGTCACAACTCCTTTTTAAATTGCAGAGAAAACAAGAGAAGTTTTCAGTGTTTATTCTTCTTCAGCAAATATCTATGCCTCCAAGGCTGCTTGTCAAGAGCAGGGATGCAGTAAGATCTTTAGTGCCATTGTGCCTACCTGTGTACTCAGCCTCCTTGACAGCCTCCTTTACCTAGCAAGGCTCATGGGAACTCTGAAAAGAGGCTTACATGGTGCATCCTTGGTGGTTTGAAGAAAGAAATGCTTTGAATGCATACAATCTTTGTTTTAATTCCCAGAGCCATCTTTTCTTCTTTGTACGAAGCAAGCTGAATAGCCAGTTGCTAATCACCTGAGATCCTCTGCCTGAAAACCCCAATGAGGCTGAACCCAGGAGCCAGGAATTCTGTGCTCCATGTCGCTCTTTCTGTGTCTCCTTCCAAGAAACATCCTTAGCAGTGTCAGCTTCCTACTACAATTCTGCAGATGTAAAGTGAGCTATGCCTTCCATCTGCACATCCTGCTTCTCCTGAGTATCCCTTATTATAAAGAAAATGAAAGGCTCGACTGTGGGAGACATTGGGATATTGTCAGCAGACATCCATATAATTCCTCCCCACATGCCAAGGGTGTCTGAGAACTGACTTTAGGGAACCACTTGCTACATATGCTTCTTCAGAACGTAAATTAAGCAAACAAAAAGCTGTCCAAAACAGTGGAATCAAAAGACCTTCTGAGTTCATTTATTGATGATAGCCAGTCACTGTTAAAACCAAAGGTGTTAAACCCTGAGAGATAACCCAGAGGATATTCTCCTGTGGCTGCATTAGCTCTGAACTTACCATGGTTTAAGGGGGCTTTGTTCAGTTAAATTGACTGTGGTGTTTGGTTTCCTGTTTCTTTTCAGTTCTGATATTTTCACTTCTACAATCAATATAGAAATAGGAAGAAGAGTGCAAACAACCACAATGTCTTTTTGGTCCCTCTGTGAGAAGATGGCACAGCAGAAAACCAAAGATACTGATAGCCAACTAACATTAAAATTAAAGTAGAAGAAGAATGAAGTGACACCTGGTTTATAGTCAGAAGAAGTTAGACTATTGGCATAAGGAGGGAAGCAAACAATGTGAGATTATGTGTTTTACTTGAATCCCAGCTGATTACACAAAGGATTTGCAGAATCATGTGCATGAGTTCATACAAAGCAGAGGGACAAAACTAGCTCCTGGGAAATCAGAGGAAGGGATGTCTGAAGATGAAGGGATAACTAAAAGCAGTATGCAGACCTTTCTATTCTTTACTGGTGGCCTCATTTCTTCTGAGTTTTCTAATAGTACAAATGTGAGAACACATAACATCCAATCTAAGCTGTATGGTTTTCACATGGCAAATTAGTAATGGCTTGTTCAAGAGAAGTATGTTTGTCATAATGCTAAAACCAAAAAGAAATGGTCTTTACAGATTTTTATAAGAGGGAACAGGAATCTTCCTACATTACATATGACCCCTACCAACTAAGAAGCACAGCTTTTGCGTCCTTTTTGATCTCTAGATATTTCAGTATCTGGCTGAAAGTCGTCTTCTTAGAAATGGTTGCAAGGTCCACAGTTACATCATCAAGTAATACCAGGTTACATAGACCTTAGGATGCCTCTGGAGTGTGACTGTTGAACACTTTTTTTTTTTTTTAACTTTTCTGAAATCAGGAAGGGGCTTTGCACAATGTATTTGAGCCTTGGCAAAGTTGTGCAAAAATGCTAATGTGTTAGAGATGTAGATCTGTCTCTACAGGTAATTGAGCATATCTGCAAATGTGATAGCACCAGGAAGGTTGTACTTGGTGCTGTGTAAGTGGCATTAAAAAGTTCAAGTTTGAATTAGGAAAAGGAGGATCACTCTCTCCGGGAATCACCAGTACAACCTCTGTGAATAAAGGTGGTTTCGAACAGAGCATAAAGTAATGATTTTCAGAAGAAAAAAAAAAATCCTTAGAGAATGGAGAAAATCTATTTTAGGACTAAAAGAACAAAGTTTAATATACTATATTTTGGTGATAAGTATGATTTGTCAAATATTAACAAGTTAGATAATATTTCTATAGTAGTCTAGCTTTGGCAGAAATCTTATTGAATGGAAATCCCACTTTTTGTTAGAAGATATCATATTGCAATCTATTCCAGAACTTACTATGTAACCCATACTGTTCTCGAACTTGAGACCCTCCCTCCTCAGCCTCATGAGTGCAGGGACGACAGGTATGATCCACAATGCCTGCACTCAATGTTGTCTGTCTTGTATTTGAGAAAGTGCAAGTTTGGCATCATATTCAAACTGGCAGGTGAAGGTGAGCCCTCTGATACTTGAACATCCTTAACTCAGCAAGGGACAGCCTGCTAGGTCCTAAACAGCTGGGGTATGTGCTGTTAGCTTATGTTAAGAAGCTCCATGCCATTTCATATCAGGAGTTCAGGAAACATTTAACAGATGGCCAGGACTTTATTGCATGAAATATTTAAACAGAGAAGTGATATGATCACATCTGTGTCTAGGGATTTTTTTTTTTTTCTTCTTAAATGCATTTCCACCCCCATTGCTCTGTTGATTTTCAGGACTGACCGCTCTTATCAATTGGTTGCCTCCCCATAGCAGCCACAGGAAAACAAACTATAGCCACAAGTCTGTTTATAAACATATGTACTTGGGCAAAAGTGACTTCTAACATCACTCCCTAAGATATGGTTTACTAATTTGATTAAAATTCAGAAATAACTAAACGTCTACTGACAACTAGATAAAGAGAAGGAACAGATTGCCATGTTACAGAGTGACTTTTATGTAGAGAAAAACTCAGCTAGCATGAGGGTCCTCAGCCATGTTCCATACAATTAAATGCTCAAAGGAGTTCATATGAAGCGCCAAACACCATGAGAGATGAAGTTAAAGGTGAGTGGGTAAAAATGTCACTGACTGAAGAAAAGTGCTAGAATCTGTATTTTATAGACTGCTTTTCTCTCACCCTTGTCCCCAAACCCCATCAACACAGTATGTTGAAGAGAAGAAAACATGTGCTTCTCCCACTTCCAGTGATGATTAAAGGGGTGATTTTCACCCACAGAATTTGTTCGACACCCAGCATACTAACACAGCTTTTCCATCAGCAGGTTCTTTCTTTTTAAGGCTACTGTTTTACTTAAGAGATAATGTCAAAGGAATTGAGCATTGTGACTAGATAATGGTCTCCCTGCTGCAAGATAAATGCTTAGGCATTTATAGAAAATAAATGTTGGAGAAAACCCAAGACATTTATTTTAAAGTACAAAACTATTTCCTAGTCACAACTTTCAATGCCAGAGACATTGTAACTATCTTGCCAAATGATTTTTTAAGTAAATTGAGATCATGCAAAGAGATCAACAGAATGCATAATCTGTCCTCATCTATATAAAAGGTAACACTCTCACTCATTTTCTACAGACATAAAACCATATTTAAATATGCAGCTTGTTTGGTGGGCAAAGGCAATGAAAGCTCAAATGACATGCGCAGTCATCTCTCCAGCTTGATTGCTCAGATCTGGTTTTGGCATTTTTAAGCAAAGCAGATTTTAATATGAATACTGACATAGCAGTATAAAATCTGATGAAGCTGTCTTTACGTTTTCAGGCAGAAATGTTATAATGTTTCTGAGTGACACATAGCAATGACTTTGAGAGTCTTATGGCGCAGTGGTGAGGTTCCCACTGGTGTGGAATGTCTGAGAATGCTGTCAGTGCATTTCAACCAATACTACACATGCTTTAACTTAGGCTTGGAATCGAAAAGGGCACCATTGTAACCTTAATAATTGTTACTAATGGAATATAGATGTTCTAACCTTCCAGGGTACCTTGTTCCCCATACCTACTTCTATATATTTACTTCATAATACATTTCCCTAAGAATCGAATAGTGGATATTCTGTGACTTTTTAAAATGCCTCTGCCTGTGATTTTAAACAAGCCATCTATCTTTTCAAGTTTTAGATATGCTTCAATAATTAATAAGACTTTTAATTACAGTATAGACATTCAATGACAGGGTTTTGTAATGATTATGCTAATAAATTTATAAAATTTCTACATATTCTTCTCATTAATTAATTCTTGGTTGCTCTTATAAAAACTATTTCTTCTCAAGATTGAATTTCCTAAAGAACCATGTGAATATTGATTCTCCCATATGGCTAATTTATTATAAACTGTTGTCTGCAGTATGTTCTGTCCTGAGTATTGGGAAAAAGTCTTTTATTTATATTAAAAAAAAACACATTATTTACAGGGGCTAGAGATACATTGTAGTCATTGAGTAATTGACTAGAGTATATACATGACACTGAGTTCTATCCTCAGCACCAAACTTGTTTTAATTGCATGTAAACATGATGTTAGAATATTGAGCTTTAGACACCTCAGTGCATTGAAGTGCAGGAAATATCTGCTATATTTATGATTTATTTTTACATAGATTTGCCTTCTTCCCATACTCGTTTTAAATGGCAAAAGCCTCAGCTCTAAGAAGCCCCAGTGGGGGGAGGGGGTAGCTTCACCACTTGTTCTGAAGTGCCAATTACAGAGGAATAGGGACAAATAAAGGGGACTAGTGATGCCACTGCCTTTTTTGAGGAGCTGACAGAGAGTTCTAGGTTTACACAGAGAAAGAAGTGAGGCAAGAGACTTGCACAAGTAAGCAGTCCTGGGCAAGATGTGGTCTGCTCAGTTGTTTCTCAGTTAGCTCCCACCAGGTGACTCAAAGAGCCCTTAGGTTGAGTGGACTATTCTAGAACCCGTGCATAATTACCCCTGCTTCGGGGTACAGATGCACCATCGTGGATGATTGCCCTTATCTGGGAGAGGAGAGGCCTGACCCATGAGACTCTGCTATTCCTCATATCCAAGGTAAGTGAAGCTTTAGTCAACAACTGAGACCTGTACATGACTTTTGGGGTTTTGGAAGAGGTCATTGTAAAAAGCACAAAAATGTCTGTTACTCTTATCTTTGTGTGTTTGAATTTGAAGGTGAATGAGATAGGTTAGTTGTCACTGGTTTTTAAACAGACACTCCCTGAATGATCCATATGAGGAGGTAAGCAGATGGCCAAAAGTAACTGAGATAGATGCAAAAATGCATGAAGAGGTACCAGGCTTCATCCTCTTTTAGTTACTGTGTTGGCCCTAGTGAGGAGTGGATGCTTGCCTTCTTTTTTGAAATGACACATATTTTAGTAACGTTGATTGTTTAACTATATATAAACAGGTTATACTCTTTTATCTCCTCATCCTGGGGCCCTCCCCAGTTGGGATATTGTATTCACTCTGTGGTCATAAAAGCCTCAGTCAGTCTCTGTGGAATAGTTGGGGTAGCATGCCTCAGGATATTCCTACCTACTCTATGGCTCTTACAATCTTTCCACCCCATCTTCTGAAATGTTCCCTGCCTCACAGCTGGAGGATTTAGTTTTGAGTAGCCTCTTGATTCCTTCTTTGATAGGTTTTGATTAATAATCACATCTGTCATCATTACCCTTGGGCTAGTTGTCAGGCTAGCAGCAAGTGCAGTATTTATGATATCATTTCTTCTGCAATTTATCCTGGGTCCTGGCAGATGTGGTAGAGGTATAAAGTCTTATGGTGAAAAGTCAACTATCTTCTTGTCTTATCAATAATAGATCTAGGCTCTCCACCATTTTCTCTGTCATCTGTAAAATAAAACAGATTCTCCAACCAAGTGTGAGAGCAGTATGGGTTAAAGGGGGCATGTAAAGTTGTTCGAGATAGTTGTTCTTACTCTCCAAAAAGCAGTGCAGGCTTTTTTCTGAAGTATGGGTTTCTTGACCATGGGATTCTGACTTGGTTTGCAGTACCAGATATGAATTCTCTCCATGTCCAATCAAAGAACAGTTGGTTATCTGAACAGGCTGTATGCCACAACTGCACAAATGTATACTTCCTTTCTGGCTGGTTGGTTATTCATGCTGCTGGTAATTATTTTCCTCCAGCCACTCCCATACTGCAATCTAGCACTATGAGGGCAGGCTGGGAGGGGGCAGTTTCCCTTTTACTTTGAGCATGTTATTCCTAAGTCATGTGGCTGCAGACTGTGGTGTCCTTAGCAATAGGGTCTTATATTGTAACTCTGACATGCATTAAAATGGTCCAGAGCCAATTTTGAGAGAAATAAGAGAGAAACTCTTATTTCCATGTTTATGTACCAGGCAGCTTATTTTTCCTATATCAAGTTTTTCCACCAGCTTCAAGCCCTCTTAATGGTAATAAGTACTTTTTGCTCAGATTATGTTTTGGTCTTCTTTTTAAAGCTATTGCATGCAAAGTTTACCTTTCCATTAACAGAATTAACAAAGTACATTCACTGGCATGTGTAGGTGTGTGTGTGTGTGTTGTGTTCATTAGAGATGCATCTACTTTCTTTACATATTTGCTTATTTCTACTGCCAATGTAACAAGATATTATTCAAAGCATTAATGCAATTGCTCAATTGGGAGACAAGCATTTAGGTATAGTTGCCATGCAAGAATATATAGTCCTAAGAGAAATATCTTTGATGTACAAAAACTCAACAATGGGAAGAAAAATAAGTAAAAAATTTAATTTACAAGAGATAGTTGGAATGTTCAACCAGAAAATTAGATAAACTGTCTTTACCTCATTGGTATTAAAATATAAGACCCTGACACACACAAAAATATATTCATTACTTAAAAGTGCTTCTTGTCTCTCATTTCATTTTTACTTTTAACAAGAATGTATTTTCTTCTGTTTAGTTCATTGCTGAAATGGACCTACAATTGTTAAAAGCAGAAAAAGGCTGCCCTGATCATGATTTTTTAATGGACTTTTTCATAGCACTGATGCTTTAATCTAATTATTTTTCTGAATTTCTTCTCAATACATTTTTTTTCTTTAGTAATTTCCAGACATTGATATTTGCTGTTACTTCATTTCTCAGGCTGTGTGCCTTCAAGCTTCATGTGAAGAAATGGCAGAGGTGTGTGGTTTTGGACACTGCTTTGGATGATACTCAATCAAATTTTATCAGAGAGCTAATATGTCAGTGTTTCTGGAAACTGTTTTGCGCAGGGTTCAATGCCTCCATCACCAAATAAATAAATGAATAAATAAAATAAAATATGCCTACTTTTCCCTTTTGAATATAATCTAATGATGTTTTTATTTTCTTTTTTTCTGTCCAAATTAGAGAGTACGTACTCTAATTTGCATTAAATCCATCCCTTACAATTCTTTTTTTGTGACTAATATCACTCCAGTTTATATTTTTCACTGCTTAGCTTTCAACCCTGCCTCACCATCTTAAAACAAATATTCAACTTTATGTTCAGCAGGTTAATGCTTCCTCAGTGAGTACAAATTCCCAGTGGGAAAGCAACTGACTGGAGAGTTGGTGCAGTGCTCATCTCAGGCCTTAGGGAAGCTGAGCCTACATAGGGAGGAATAGCTGCCAGGGCCAAAAGGTTGGTGGGGCCAGGAAGAAAACAGGAAACAGCATTATTATCTTAAATGTGATATTCATTTATTACCATTTTACTGGTTTTTTTTCTTGCTTTGAAAACAATGGGAAAAGCATTTTATCTCCCTTGAAGCATATTTATATCTCTATTAATGGGAAAGATTTCATGTGCATGCATGGTTCAGTGTTGTAACAGAGTACACATCATGTAGTTTATACTTCTTCAATAATTTTGTTGAGTAGGTTTTCTATGCCTCTGGTCTGTATTTCCTCTCCTTCTGGTATGCCCATGATCCCGATGTTTGGTTGTTTTAGAGTGGCCCATAGTTCCTTTGTATTCTGTTCACTTGAATTTTTGGACTTAGCAAAGTTTTTGGCTTCCTGATCAATTTCTTCTGTCCTATCTTCCAGGTCAGAGGTTTGAAGTCTATCTTCTTATAGGCTCTTGAGATGTGTTGTTTGACAGTTTGGTGTAGAATATTCCCTCAAGTTTTCTCTGTAGGTTTGACTTTGTGTTCATATAATCATCAAGTTGTCTTTTTTCATGAAAAGTTTTTCTTTCACAATTTATTATGAGGGATACTTTTGCTGGGCAGAGTAGTTTTGGTGGGAAGCCATAGTTTTTCAGACTTTAAAAGGTTCCACTCCTGGACCTCCTGGCATTTTTTTAGTGTTTCCATTGAGAAATCTGATGTAATTCTGATGGGATTGTCCTTGTATGTTGTGAATTGTTTCTCTCATGCTGCTTTTAACACACTCTCTTTGTTTTCATTGTTGAGTTTTAACTATAATGTGTCTTGGAAAGTTTCATCTTTGGTCCTGTGTGTTTGGCATTCTGTGGGCTTCTTGTATCTGGATGGGCCTCTCATTTGAGAAATTAGGAAATTTTTCTTCACTAACTTTGTTGAGTATGGTCTCTATTCCTCTGGACTGAATTTCCTCTCCTTGTATACTCATGATCTGGATGTTTGATTGCTATTGGTTTAGGGTATCTGACAGTTCCCTCATATTCTACCCATACACTGTCCACACAGACAACTCCGAAGGGGGGAGCAAAATTAAGTATTTCTGCTTTATTTTTATTTATTTTTTCTATTTGTCAAGGTTGGGTCTCACTCTAGCTCAGGCTGACCTAGAATTCACTAGGTAGTCTGAGGGTGGTCTTGAACTCACAGCAATTCTCCAACCTCTGCCTCCTGTGTGCTGCGATTAATGCCACCATGCCCAGCTTAAAGTATTTCTTATCCATAAATATACAAGCTTAAATAATCATTTATTCTTTAACAAAATTAATATTTATTTAAGTGTTTTTTCTGCTGCTTTGAATATCTACAGTACATTTGTTTTTATTCTGTGTGCATTAATCCTTGCAGTAAGGAATTATATTTGCTTTCCAAAACTAATAGATTTCTAGTCAAGCCCAACTTTATTTCATAATTCTTTGCAATACAGATATTGTATAATGTGTGTGGACTTGCTATCAGGGTGTTTACATGCCTACTAAGACTAGTAGCAATCAGGATATGACACCGAGATAGAACCTGTTAACTTAATAACTCTGTATCATGAGTCCCAGGTGAACCCTTGAGGACAGCATTCTGTTTTTCTAACATGTAAACCACATACTAAATATAAAGAGATGTTTTAAAAACTTAGATATTCAAAAAATAGGATAACCCTCTTCAAAAATAATCTCAATGTTCTGAAAAATATTTTTCTTTATGACATTTTCTTCTTTTTGCTCTATTGTCTTACTTATATATGCTATCATGAACTATCTAGAAAGATCTTTATTTTCCTCTCTTGAGTTTGGAGGCATTTTTCTATGTACAGATTCTTTGTTGTTAATTGTCTTTCATCTCTATGTAGTTATCTTTGTACTATCTATAGTGGTTTCAAGATATCCAAGCTCAAATTAAATAAACTTTTCTCTCTCTCTCTCTCTGAATTTTGTATTAATAACAAATTCTCACAGTGACTCCCATCTTGAAATTTGCTGCTTAATGACAAGTGCTCAAAAATAGGCTAGGAGGGGCTGGTGAGGTAGCTTAGAAGTTAAAGGCACTTTCTTATAAAGCCTGATTGCCTAAGTTCAATTCTCCAGTACCCATGTAAATTCAGATGCACAAAGTGGCACATCTATCTGGAGTTCATTTGCAGAAGCACTAGGCCCTGGTGCATCCATTATTCTTATTTCTCTCTATATATTTCACTCTCCCCCTCTCCCTCTACCTTTTCCTCTCCCTCTTTCCTTGCAAATATATAACACAGGTAAAAAATAGGTAAGGAATATTTTTTAAATCTTTCATCTTATCATTAAATATATTTATATAAAATGATTTAAAATAATAGATATTAATTATTGATCACTATTATATTTACCATCTTGAACTTTGGTAGTAAAAGTTTCTATGAGTTCCCACTGCACGGGCTTCAATATAGTTTGCAATGTTTATTGTGAAGAAATCAGTTGAAATGATGAGTAGTTGATCTTAACTTTCTGACACCCATCTCTACAATCAGTTAACTAAGGAAAATATCTATTGTAAGTACTAAATATTCCTATCAAACAAGTTGATACAAGTAACGAATGAAAATTACTACACTATTCACTTGATATATTCAATGACATGTATTAAATAACAAATGTGAATCAGGACCATAGCAGGCACTTATTGCAGGATATAGAGAAGGAGAAAACAATGATGTTCCTAAAGTTACTTCAGTCTACTGAAGGGAAAGTATATGTTCAGAGAAGCATACTAAGGAGAAATTGAAGGGGGAGGAGGACCAAAAAGAGGAGGCAGAGACAAGACTAGAAATACAATTATTAAATAATGTAGAAGAAATTTTGAGAAATAGACTGCTTAGTGAAATTTAGCCATCAATTTATGGTGCTTCTTTTAGGCATCTCATGTGCTCTCAAGGTTTTCATTGTGCTTTTCAGTTACTGAGAGGAATTTATTAAAGTTAACAATCTTGTGGGAAGCTTTCTGGAGGCCCACCAGGAAAAAGGCAGACAACAATCTGGTCCCTGCACACCCTCTCTGTGGAAGGGGTAGGGGGTGTGGATCTTGAGTGGTAGGGGCAGGAATTTGTTAGTCCCAGTTTGGGTCTTCCCTGGGAACTGCCACAGCACAGACTGGGTAGGTTGAATTCCCTAGATGAATATCATTGGTGTGGGTCTGGGCAGCCACCCAGGTGTTTTCCTGTTCATCTGGGGTGAAAGTGGTAGATAGAATGGCATAGATAGCATGATGGGTAAGATCATAGGCCTGAATAAGATAGCAAAATTCTTTAGTGTGGTGGACAGGGTCAGAAGAAAAGGATCCTAGGTGTGCTTCAATTTGAGACAGGGCAAGTATAGAAAATGGGACACAGACACATACAATTCCCTCTGTCCCTGACACCTTGCATAGAGGAAAAAACTCCATCTGTGCATGAGTGAATGCATTGAGCATTAGGGAGGAGAAGGAGAAGGAGGAGGGGCAGTAGGGAAGGTCATTGATGGCCTTGGGATTGACTGCTGAAGTGGGGGAGCATAAAGAGGGGGTACTGAATTTAATTTTGTCCCTGAGGTCTTGGCCAGAAGAATATGCTGAGTAGGGAAAGCAGAGCAGAGGGAAGGACAGGCATGTAGAGTGAAAAATGTTTGAATATAGGGAATTTCAGACCATTTACCTGTATAGTGGCAGACTTTATCTATAAATCAGTAAGAATTTGGAAATCAAAAGTACCATTTTCAGGCCTTATAGACCCAGTGTCCAGGTTACATTGTAGCCAACCCATATTACAGGAAAACATTAAGTGGGGAGGCTTAGCATCATCCTGTAGTCCCAGTGGGTTTAAGTTCTTAATGAGACAAGCCAAGCAAATGGTGGGGATCAATTTAGAGGATCTGTTTCCCTTCTCAGGTGAGAAGAAGGGGGTGCAGACCCTGGCAGGAGATAGGAAAGGGAAAAAGCAGAGATGGAAGGAAAGAAGCAGAGAAGGAAGGAGAAAAGTGTCCCAAAGCTGGCAAACTGAGTCAAAAGTCAAACCTTAGGTCTTGGTAGTATGGAGACAGAGACCCAAGGTGTTGGGAGTGCATCTTTCTCCAGAGCTGGGGTGCCCAGAAGCAGGTGAGGGGTATAGCCTGGCATGTCCACATGGCTTAGACAAGAAAGGGATAAACCCAAGTACAGGCTAGTCAATGAGGGACACTTACCAAGAAGGAGGAAACAGAGGAAGATGGGAAGAGTTGCGGCCGAATTGCGATGGGTGGTAGAGACGGCACCAGGCACAGATGGTCCAGTGCCTTCAGAGAGTCAGTGGCAGATCAATGGTCTGATGCAGAAAGGACATCTGGCCACTCCAGAGGGAAACCAGGAACCACCTATCAAAGATAGGACACCCGAAGTAAGGTTAGAGAATGACCAGCCATGTAAGACTGCTCTGAAGCAAAATAAAAGTTTTATGTAAGCTGCCAGGCTCTCTATGAGAGAAGATCACTGTACCTTTGGTTTTGCAAAGGTTAGGGTTTCTAAGGCCTTTCTGCAGGATGGGAGATAAGGGACCGGAGGTTTGTGAAGTTAGTCAAAAGAGTTTCTTCGAGGGGATTTTTCTGTTAATCACAAAATTATCATCAGGCAGTTAGGGTGTGTCACCAAAACAGAAGTTAGGTGGCTCTTGAGATAAGATGAACTGGAAACTGGCCTAGGGGCAAGGGGAAACAATGGGTCAGGTGTTTCCTGATGTAGTCAGCTTTGTTCTTGTATTTTCCCTAAGGCCACCTCTCATTGCCATTTTGTCATCTACAATTCCATCTTGGGGCCTGGTCTGACCTAACAGTATTATACACAGTGAGCTTCCTGAGGCCAAACTTGAACTTTTGACTAATATATAAACTCACTTCTTTTTATTCTTTTATGGTGGTTTAAACTGAAAAATATGAGTCTTTTGAATGTGGGAATTGTTTAGTTTTATATTATTAGCCTCATGTGGACAAATATTTTCTTATTCTGTTTTTATTGACATGTATTAAATTGGGCATGGGTGCAGTTCAGTATAGGATTCTAACACTTGTACTCAATAGTCATTCATCAAACCCATTCTCCTTTTGTCCACCCTCCTGCACCTGAACACACAGACCCTTTCTAAAATCTAATAATTACTATTATATATTTAATACATCTTTGTTCAGGTTCCCTATATAAAAAGAACAATTAGTACTTACCTATCTAGGCATAACTTATTTTATTTAATATAATGATACCTAGTTTTGGACATTCTAGTGCAAATGAAAGAATTTAAATGTGTACAGTTGAAGAGTATTCCAATGACCATCTCAAGTAGGAATTCTTCTTTGCTTGTCTATTAACAGCTCTATTGATTCCATATCTTAGCTGTAATGAATAGTGCCTCTACAAACATGGGTATTCCAGTATCTTTTTGGTATTCTGATATTATTTTCTTAGAAGTATCCCCAGAAGTGGAATAGCCAAAACACACTGTAGGTCTATACTTATTATTTTGAAGAAGATCCCACCGTTCTCTATTTCAACTGCCCTAATATGCATTTTCCAGCACCAGTGGATGAGAATTTCTTGCCCACATCATCAATAGCACTGTTTCTTTTTCTTTTTCTTTTTCATTTAGAAATAGAGAATTGGTGAAAGAGGGCCCCAGTCACTGCTATCAAATTCCATATTCTTGCACCACTCAGTGAACATGTGTGAACTTGTGCTTGCCTCATCTTGTGCATTTGGCTTATGTAGGATCTGGAGAGTTGGACATGGGTCTGTAAGCTTTGTAGGCAAGTGCCTTAATGACTAAGCCATCTCTCCAGGTTTTTTTTTTTTTTTTTGCCTTGGCACTTTTTCTTTGTAGGTCCTTTCTTTATTAAGTTTAGGTCACCTTCCTTCTTTCAGTGGAAAAGTTTTCTGTATACAGGAGGGACTGGGTTGTTGTAGGGTAGAGGTGTCATCTTCTGTCAGCCTGGTGTGTTCAGGACTCCAGGCTCTCTTTCCAGTGCTCTGACAACAGTCACTATCTTGGGACAGAACACTGCAAAAATGGTGACAGTAAAACCATAACCATTTAGGTCTTAACATTTTAGGAGTAACATTGACAGTATTGCAGGTGCTCATAGATTATTTTGCATTTGTGAGAGAGAAAAAGATAAAGATGGGAAAATTCTGTACCAAGTAGCTGGTTTGAGTTGTTATAGAGAAATGAGTGATGGGTTAGGAGTAGAAGGGGAAGCTGAAGGAACAAAAGAGAAAATAAAATTCAAATTCAGAGGAAGATGAGATAATTTTATCTAAAGATAGACTGAAGAGCTAGAGGTCAAAGTGTGCTATGAGCTAATGTGAAATAGTTTGTAGGAGGCTGAGGCCTAAGATTCTTATAAACTTAATACTCTTTGAGAAATGAAGGTGTAGAGCAGAAGACTGAGGAAAAAGTAAGCTGAAAAGCACAAAACAAAGTACACCTCCCCCACACACTCACTCACACAGACAAGTAGAGGGAGTCATACTGGCCTGCTCAGATGACAATTGTGTTGGAAGCATAAAGGGTATACTAAGAGGAAAGGCTACACACAGAGGATTTGTAAATGGGCCTAGTTAATATTTGGCTGTGGTCTGGACCACCTCAGCTCCTGCAATGGCAACTCATCCACTGAGACTTTATTTTTTTGCCTGGTATGGACAGTAACATCATCTGGAGTCTTGGTTGTAAGGTCAGACCACTGCTTAAAGATACAAATTTGCCCATCTCTGGAGCCAAGTTCTCTGGGTGTGAGTAGTTCCCTGATTATGTCTTGCTGGAGAATTCTCTCATTAGAGTTTGAACGTGAGTTTTTTTTGTTGTTGTTGCTTTTTTTTTTTTTTTTAATTAGCAGGTAGATATAAAACAATTATTTTTGTTCTGGATTTTCATGGCAAGATCTCACTATAGCCCAGACTGACCTGAAATTCACTCTGTGGTCCCATGCTAGCCTCAAACTCACAGCCATCCTCTAATTCAGCCTCCCAAGTACTGGGAATAAAGACATTCAACACCATGCCTGATTGGTAAAATATTGTTTTGTATCAGATAGGTTTTATTTATTTCAATGAGAATGGCATAGTTCTACATGAACTGACTTGCTTACCATGTTTACAGCATGGACCTCTTCATTTATAGCTTTTAACTCTCCATGAGTCTATAGTCTAGTTTACTTACTGCTGGACGAAACAAGGGACAGTATTCTGTTGGTCATCTCTGCCTACTCATGTGTCTCATAAAAATTTATAATTGAGTTTTTGTTTAGAAATCTAAAACTTAATAGAATTGGATCTTTTTCTAACCTCCAAAGAACATAGACAAGGGAGTTTGTTCTTGAGAAAATACGTCCTTATCATGCCATCCAATATCCATCCCCACATCCTTTGCAGAGAAAGCATCAATAGTGATCATTGTAGCTGCTTCCTGGAATGACATATGAAGAAGTCACTTGACTTAGCATATTCTATGAAGAGATTACATGGCTTCTCCAATAATGAAATAACAAAAAATGCATGCATATGTTAAATATTTGCAATTAACATATTCACTCATAAACCACTACTAATTTCTATTATCATTTGGAAATAAAATTACCATGACACAATTTTGGTGGCTTCACTTTAAAATTTTATTTCAAGATGGATTCTCAGTCAGCCTCATAGCATTAAACTGATAATACTCTTTTAAATAGTTTGAATTTGTGCATTATTTTGCTTTTGAAATACCGTTTATTCATTTCCTATGTAATTCTTATGAAAGAGATTTTCATCAAAGTTTAAAGATTCCTTTATTATTGTAAATTGCTATTTCTCTGGTGTGGCAGTCAGGTTTGCATTGCTGGCAGAAAGCACCCAACCAAGAGCAGCTTGTGGGAAAGAAAGTGGGGAGTTATTTTGGCTTACAGACTCAGGGGGAAACTCTATGATGGCAGGGAAAATCGATGGCATTAGGTGGACATCACCTCCTTGCCAACACCAGGGGGACAACAGCAACAGGAGAGTATGCCACACACTGGCAAGGGGAAACTGGCTATAATACCCATAAGCCCACCCCCAACAACACATTGTCTACAGGAGGTGTTAATTTCCAAACCTCCATCAGCTGCAAACCTAGCATTCAGAACACCTAAATTTATGAAGGACTCCTGATTCAATCTACCAATTCTGGCATTTTATTTCTAATATGGAGCTGGACTCATTAGATTTTACTGGGTGATGAGCTATTTTGAGTAGCAAAAGTTAAAATTCCAAATTACCTTCAAGTGTATAATGTGATGTTAACCCATTTCGTGGGTCCTTTTGTAATAGGAGAGGATAAAATATTGTCTCTAAGATCCAGTTCGTCTCTATGCTTCTTGGGAGAAAAGAAATGAAGGAATAAGAAAGTAAAGAAACAATGAACATGTAATTGCTATGTATATGTCACACTTGATTGCAATAATTCATCATTATACTTTATATTAAATTCCTCAGACATCTCTATTGATTATTTGAAGATTTAAAGCAATTGCAAAGTTTAGTCTATTCTGGGGAAGACCAATTTAAAACTTAGAAGGAAAATATCTAAATATAATATGTACAAATATGACTTTTTCATGTATTATAAATGATCCACTAAAAACCACATTGTGAGGAATAATTTCTATGATGATAACTAAAATGTAGGCTGAGGAGATGGCTCAGTTCAACAAGCATTCATTGTTCAACTAGAGTACCCAAGTTCCATGCCATGACTCCATGTAAAAAGTCACAAGCTGTAGCTGGTTTCTGTCATTCTAGCATTCTGACACCAATAGGGAAATGGGAGACTGAATAAGATAATTTCCCAAATGGCCACAGCAAAGAAGAGGAAGAACCCAGAGCAAGAAACCCTGCCTCCAATGAGGTGGATATGCCAGGACTAACCCGAAAGTTGTCCTCTGATCTCCATAGGCACACAGTGGTGCCTGTGTGCTTGCTTTCACACAGACACACAAGTTAAGTAATAACTGTTTAAAAAGCTAACACCTGGGACTGGAGAGATGGCTTAGCAGTTAAGTGCTTGCCTGTGAAGCCTAAGGACCCTGGTTTGAGGCTCGATTCCCCAGGACCCACGTTAGCCAGGGCGCACATGTCTGGAGTTCCTTTGCAGTGGCTGGAGGCCCCTGCACACCCATTCTCTCTCTCTCACCCTCTTTCTCTCTCTGTCGGTCACTCTCAAATAAAAAATATATATATAAATAAAATAAACAAGAGGCTAAATTTGGGCCTGGAAAATGGATGAGTACTTAAGATGCTTGTCTGAAAAGCCCAATGATCCAGGTTAGATTCCCCACATAAAGCCAGAAGCACAAAGTGGTACATGCCTCTGTAATTTGTTTGCAGGTGCTAGAGGTCCTGACACATACATTCTCTCTCTCTCTTTCTCTCCCTTTTCTCTCTCTCTGCTTGCAAATAATAAATTTAAAATTACAAAAGGAAAATATGTGTTGACAGATTTCAAAATCACCTTCTGCCCAGTTCTTTATTCTAAATCTAGTCTTCTGGTGTTGGTATTCAGAGCCAATCCTCCACCAGAAGAGTCTAATTATAGAATGATGATCAGAGTGGCAGTGAGTACCTCAACTGGGGAGGAAATTCTGCAGGTAATATAACATAAACTGCAATCAAGAATGACAATGACTTTTTAGGCCTTTTTCTCAAGCTGCTCTTTTGAGTTTAAAATAGCAAAGCCAAATTTTCAGTTGATGCAATTTTGTCATTTGGGGCATATTAATATTAGTCTGAGCTACAGTTGACAAGATGAGCACATGTGTAACGCTCATAGACTCATGGAATCTTTGCATTTGAGGTAGCTGTTTTTACTCACTCTAGGTCAGAGCATATGGCCACATTTCCAATCACTCTGCTCTGACATGGCTTTTCAACAATTATTTTTCCTACCTCTTTTGATTTATACGGGTTTATATAACTGATATGGTAAGTATATAATTTTAATTTCTCACCTACTGTCATTTACTTATCATAAAGTTACCTAGGAAACTTTGCATATTGTTTGCAGTTCTGAGCAAAGCAATATGGTTGAGGATGATGATGATGGGCACTAATGTGCTTAAATATAGCAGGCAGTGTGTTCAGTGATCTACATATATTATCACTTGTATATAATCATGGAGAAGGTACCATGCATGATTGGACTCATTATACAAATTGAATATGGAGAATAAAGGAGAGAGTGAGTGAGAGAAACTATCAAGCTATGTAAAGAGAAAGTAGCAGAGCCATTAATTTCTTTTAAATTTGATTTCTTTCTTATTTCCCTTATCTTTTTATCAGATATTGTACACGACATTAGCATTGAATTTGAAACAATTTCTATAGATGGAAAAGGCTGAGAAGGAGAAAAACCAACTGGAGAATTAGCAGACTACTTTTTTTTTAATTTAATTTATTTGCAGAGAGAGAGAAAGAGAGAGAAGAGATGGGCAGAGAGGTAATGGATATGCCAGGGCCTCTAACCACTGCAAACAAACTCCAGACACATGTGCCCCCTTGTGCATCTGGATTACGTGGGTACTGGGGAATTGAACCTGGGTCCTTTGGCTTCACAGGCAAGCGCATTAACCACTAAGCCATCTGTCCAGCCCCTCAAATACAACATTCAAATAAAAGCCTTGTGCTTGCTTTCCGTTTAAGATGGGTTCTGACACAAACCACTTCTATCAGTCTTCTTTGTGCTTCTTGGCTCATTTGTACATGTGTGTTCTTTATTTAGATTTATCAAATACAGGTACTGAGGTCAGGTCTGTTTCATTTTTAAAACAGCTATTATGCAATTATCTTTGAGCAAGTTCAAGTAAAGATTTTAATTGTTGAAGCCTGTATTTATATTTTTAATGAAACACACATTAAGGTGTATTCTTTGGTGTATACATCTAGGTATATGTTTTTGACTATGGAAATTTTAAGCATTTTCTTTGCCCCTTAGACTAGGTTAATCAAAATCTCTCCCCATCAGGGAGATTTTAATTAAGTCAAATGAAGAATTTAGGAATGAGAGGCATGATGTAAGTTCTAGTTCACCCATCCCCCAGCAGGTGTTCGCATTGCGTGCTGTTTCTTTCAAAGATGCAGGTAGTAGGGCTGGGGAGACAGTATTCTTCATGCTGAATGCCTTGCAAAATCGAGGAACTGAGTTTGATCCCTAGGATCCATGTCAAATAGTACTGAGTGTGGTGGCTCAGACTTGTTTTGCCAGTGTTGAAGCAAAGGCAGGTGGATTCCTGTGGTTTAGTGGCCAGCCAGTCTAGCCAACTCAGCAAATTCCAGGACAGTTGGAGACCCTGTCCCAGAAAAGCTAGACAGTATCTGGGGAACAATACCTAAGGGCATATTCTGTTCTCCACAAGCATGCACACATGGGCACGGCACCTAAACACACACACACACACACACACACACACACACACACACACACACACACACGAGAAAGGTGGCAGACATTTTAGAATTGTCTGATTATTTAGTGATAAATTTTCAATAAAACTCACAAATTAGTGTTCTCCCTTAGTTAAATTTTTACTTTACATGACTGTGTTATAAAATAGAGGTAAATATTAGGGTTGGAATTTTCTACTGAGAGTCAACCAGCCAAGTGACACATTATAAATTACAGTTTGTTAGTCATAAGGCTAATATTAAATTCCAGATTTTCACATTTTAGTCAGTGAGTTTTGCATCCTATGATATGACTGATTTGATTGCATGGCATAAATATATATCAATATATAGATCATCCAGTTTTTCAAGTAGCTCATACAGGGCTTTTATGCAATTTTCTTTACAATCCCATGGGATTTTTCAATTTCTGTTAGCTCAAATGCCTTCCTCTCCATAAACAAGATAGTCTTTCTGTTTTCATCCTCTCTCTACTTCATGTATTTCTTAACATTCCTCTTCTATGGCTTTATGAACATACACCTCTTAAATGCTATCCTTCTGTCTTTCTGCTTTTCTACACTAATTATTTTAAGATATCATTCTATCCCTTCTACAGAATCCTTTCTTATTATTTTAGCTCCCACTGATTTCTCTTCTGATTATCTCTGTCTGCTATATCACCTTCTATGAAATGTGTTAATTTCAACTTCTAAGTATATTTCAAATATCTGCAGCCAGAAATGTGGTCTTAACATCTTTTGTGTCTCTCTTTAAGAGCTCTCTTCAAGAGCATCTAATAAATGTTTTAAATGCATCCTGTTGCTTTGAGTTAATTTCTTACACTTTCTTTTATGATGCAAAATATATATATATATAAATCATTCTAGGTCGCTTGCTTCCTTAATACTAAAAGAAGGGAATAATACAACATAAGAATATCTTATGGAAATAATAGCGAATTTACACTCCCAATGAAAGTATCAAGACTTGAATTTCCACATGTAATTTATTGCTTACAGAAGTTTGGGTTTAATTTAACAATTCTCTCATTACAACTCCAAAAAAAAATCCCTTTCTCTATACAAATGTATTTCCATATTTCCATCACAGTATAAGCACAGCTGTGAACCAATTACTTCAAAGTTCAAGAGCTGGTAGTTTCTATCCTTAGTATCAGAGAAAAGGTAGAACATAATCCTGGGGAAAGACTCCCAGTCTCAGTACAAAGAAATTTGGTTTATATTGTCTTTTTTGCTTATGTGCTATTTTGTTACTTTTTTGATTTCTAGCACAAATGTGGCACATTTTCTTTTCTTTACTATCATATATTTTATACTTGGAATGAAGGATAATAGGTATATTTTACATCTTAATTTGAATATGTTATGTGGGGTTTTAGCTATTGATAGAAGTTAGATCAAATGACAAGTTCTATGTGTTATACAAATCAGTGTGTCTCGGGGAAATAAGTATTTCCTCAAGCCATCTGCATGGTGACTATGTGTAAATATGAAACACAAATACCCTTTACATAAAATTTTTGGAGTTAGTCTCTGTCATTCTCCCTACCTGCCAAATTGGACCTTACTATTCGCAAAATCAAAGAAAATATGAGATGAAAACATATTTGAAAGATGAACATTCTTTTTTAGAGATTTTTACTTTTTTATTTATTAGAGACAGAGAGAAAGAGAAAGAGAGAGTAAGAGTGAGAATGGGCTCACTAGATGCTTTAGCCACTGCAAATGAACTCTAGACACATGCGCCACCATGTGCATCTGGCTTGAATGGGTCCTGGAGAATAGAACCTGGGTCCTTAGGATTTGCAGGCCTGTGCCTTAACCACTAAGCCACCTCTTCAGCCCAAGATGTACATTCTTTACATTTGGTGTTTTACCTGGAAATCTTCCCATATTGCTCTGTATAATTTCCTTAGTGAAACTCTATACATATGAACAGACTTACTATCCATAAAAACACAGACAGGGAAAAAATATGTGATTAATATAGCCTTTTTTGCCCCTCCCACTGATATGAAAATAAGAGAATAGGTATGTGTTCTGCAAGCAACAACTGAAGATCATTTTAATTTCCTCTGGACTCCCCTGGCAATGTTCCCAGGAGAAGTTGCTATGATATTGTGCATATCAAAGTGAACTAATTGCTGTGGCTATCTAGTCTGGTGAGTGATCTCTAAAGCCTGGTGTAGCCCCTATTGTGCCCTTCTGTTGTGTTATTCATTGTGCCTTCTTATTTGAGATGACTTGGTTCAGTGACGGACAGCAAGCCTGAAAGAATGAGAAACAGAAAACAAGATGAGAGTTCTGTAAGTGTGATGTTCGTGTGTTAGGTAGTCATTGGTATTCAAGACAGTTTGAGAATCTGAGCAAGCTTATGCTTTTTGTTGTGTGATTTGGTAAGCATATGACTTTGCTCAGGACCATCCACTCTTTATTATCTTGAGAGATATCATGCTCTGACAACACTCCTTTGAGGGAAAAGTTTGTTTATAAAAAAAATGCCCTTTTTATCCAAGAGCAATTTATTAATAGTCCCACCCATGACCTACTGTTATGCCCAGAAAATGACCTATGATAGTCGCACATTTCAAATGAGTGTGTTTTCTAAGTATATAGCAAGCAGAAGTAAAAGTGGCAAATAGCAGATAAAGAGTAAAATATCAAGCCAGACAATAAATGACTGAGAATCCCCACTGTAAAGCGAAGAACAAATGGCAAGTGAACAAAATATCAAGTAATTCATCAGAGATGACTTGAGTGGCCCCACTGAAAAGTGAAAGACGAAGCAGACAGGAGCACATAAATAACACAACATCAAATTGTGCATTCACAACAGCTAGAAGAATGACCACAGTTCCAATTGAGGGTGATCAGCAGAACCAGACATCAAATTTGGCATCAACAATATCCAGAAGAAATGACAGGAGTCCTGATGAAAAGTAGCAAGCACCAGATAAACAACAGAACATCAAATCAGGTACTCACAACATCCAGGAGAAATGATGGGGGAGGCCCCTTTGAAACTGTCAGTTGGAATTTTGACTGATGGAGGGTCCCAGGAAGAACATCTTCCCCTGGAAAGAAGATACTAACTAATTGCTCCTCCAGCAAGCATGTTAATATCATTGGATAAACAATACTGACCTCTGCTCAAGTCTTAAGATTTGGAAGTAGGGGCATGAAATTTAAGGGTAGTGTATCTTTTAACTGCTCATATGGCTACAGTGTTCTTAATATCCCTTGTTTGTCTTCTATTTTTGCCTTGTCATGAGCAAAGAGTCAGCCTGTCCCAGGCAAGGAATCTCAGTGGGCACTGAGTAAACATGCTTGAATCTGGAGGTGTCATTCCCACCCTTAGTTTTCAGCAAACTTTAACAGTACATGTTAATTTAGTAATACTTCTTCTATTTCATCTATGTAGCAATAGTCAAACACTCAATAACAGAAACCTATGAATTATTAAAAAAACAAACAGCCAATAAATCGGGATATTTAAGACTTTGAAAATCCTTAAATTTTCAAATATTAGAAAGTAGAAAAAAATCAGTTGACCACAGTGGTAGAAACAACAGGATATATCAAGACTGCAATAAATATATAGCCTGAGAAACACTTGTAAGCCTAAACCATCTGCATGCAAAAGTAAAAACAGATGACACTATATAGAGGCTGGGTTGAGAGAGAACAGAAAAAAAAAAAAAAAAAGTGACCCTAGAAGTGAAACAGAAATCTTGGGATTCCTCACCAATGTATCAACATATGCCAACACACTAATGAATTTGAGATATCCCAAATTCTTAACTTTGAAATAATTGAAATTCACAGATCAGAGGGTAAGGTTTAGACTTTATTAGATTAAGAGAAGCAAGGAGAGAGAAGTACAGAGAGCTTCTGCCATGTGGAAGCCAGGAGGGGTTAGAGCCCATAGTGTTACTCCAAGTGGGGGTCATTTATAGATTCTCAATGAGAGCTGGGCTAAACACTCAAGACACCAAGTCTTGGGGCTGAGCATAACTATATAGCCAGGATCAGATTTAAGCATTAATTCTAAGAAAAGGCAACTTCACAGGGAGAGAGTTAGGTTGTTCATAGAAAAATAGATCTAGGTGACTACTTTAGGAGAGGCCCAGTTCATTCTCTGATTTCTGGCAAAGTGCAGATTGCAAGGACAGGTTCATGTATATTCCTGCTTTTAACTTTTGAGGCCCAGTCACCCTAAACTGCCTCAGGAATAAGAAATGCTGTGTTGTGTTGCTATATTGTCCATGTCCCAGACTTGCACATGCTGACTCCAGTACTTTTATCCTTGAGCTTTCCCAGACTCTGCCCACATTAGTCTGGCCAGAATGTTTGTTTCATGCAATCAAAAGCCCTATCTTACTCTATTCATTAATGTCGTTTCCAGTTGATAGAGACAAAACTTTCTTTTAATTGCTGCAAAGACATCAAATATTTAAAAAATATTCTACTTCCCTCTGACAAAATATTCCTGTATAAACTTTTCTATAAATCAATATTATTGCAAATTCCCCATCACTCTTTCTTTCAAGGAAAAAAAATGAATTAGTATTTTTCAATATTCATGTTATAATTTTTCTTTTTTCCTCAAAGCAACAATTTAATGACTTTTTCCCCTACAAATCAATATCATATGTGATTTTGTTCCATTTAAAGGTATTGATTATCCTAGGGCAAAATTAATTCTTTGTCAAAATTTAATAAAATTGTGTCAATACGTGTTATTAATAGCCTCATCATACATTTATATAATTAAAGATTAAGAATGTTCTGGCCATATTTTAATAATATTATATCATATTTACTTTATGACTATTAGTCTTTACATTGAATACAAATTTCCTTCACAATATAGTCATATGTTAAAATTTCTGGATGGGAAATCATAATTCTAATTACATATATAGAATATAAATCATAAATGCCTACATACCTGATTCAATTGAAGGAAACTTTTTTCCCCAAAAGTTTAGATCAGCTTCTATTTGGGTTCCTCTTAGAAATGAAGTTTTTATAAAACAACAAGTATTTTAAGATGAATGTGGTATCTCATACCTATAGCCCTAGCACTTGAAAGACAGGCAGACTTCAATGCCAGCCAGGACTATATGGTGAGCCTAGTACAGCCTGGCATACAGTTGAGACCTGTTTTAATAAATAAATAAGCAAAGAAAATATAAGAAGTAATTTGGTAATAGAATTTAAATATTGAGTAAGTGTTAGGACAAAGACAGTACAAAAACTGCTCTCCTTAAAGAATGAACATGTATTCTGCATGTCAAGAGACAAAGAAGAGAAAAAAAGTGGAGAAAAGTCCTCAAATAGTAAGAGACAAAAATGGCAAGTGAGGGCTGGAGAGATGGCTTAGCGGTTAAGCGCTTGCCTGTGAAGCCTAAGGACCCCGGTTCGAGGCTCGGTTCCCCAGGTCCCACGTTAGCCAGATGCACAAGGGGGCGCACGCGTCTGGAGTTCGTTTGCAGAGGCTGGAAGCCCTGGCGCGCCCATTCTCTCTCTCTCCCTCTATCTGTCTTTCTCTCTGTGTCTGTCGCTCTCAAATAAATAAATACATTTAAAAAAAAAATGGCAAGTGAACAGTTCCAAGCAGTCTATGAACATGTCAGGTTCCTCTGTGGCCTGCTTGTATTTTGATGTTACCCTGATTCTTCCTCCTAAGTAATCAGAAGTCTATTTACCATATAAAGTGTTACTCCTGAGGAATATACATATTTTAACTATGAAAACTAGTAGGGAAATTATAAAAAATCCACTTTCCTGTTATACCCAACAGGGAGTATTATTCAAAAATGTTCCTGCAACCTAGGAATTTCTTTTCTTTTTCTTTTTCTTTTTTGTTATTTTTGGTTTTTCAAGGTAGGGTCTCACTCTAGCCCAGGCTGACCTAGAATTCACTATGGAGTCTCAGAGTGGCCTCAAACTCACAGCAATCCTTCTACCTCTGCCTCCCAAGTACTGGGTTTAAAGGCGTTTGCCACCATACCCGGCTTAAACCTGGGAATTTCTAAGTGAACAAAGTAACTAATATAGGATACTAATGACAGGATTCAAATGTCCTATCTTAAGTCTCAGAAGATGAAGGAACCTTATTTAATATCCCATTTATATTAATACTACCTTCATCTTACATATGAAATATTATGTGGAAGATGCAACTACCTTCCTTCCAGCAAAGAACAAGCTATTAAATCACAATAGGATTATGGAGAATTAACCAGTTCATTCTGGAAACCATTTAATTGGTATCATTCTGTTATTCTCATACTTACTGTCCCACATTCATTACCTAGCAGAAGATAATTTTTTTTTTATTGTTGTTTTTGTTTGTTTGGTTTATTCCATTTTGGTTTTTCATCTTAATACTAGAGTGTGGGATTGTGTTTAGTAGGATTACCATTAAATATACCTACTTCTTCTCATGTACATATCACCAGAGAATATTAATAATTATAATAGAATTACATCTTCTCTTAGCATTCAATACCATTGTTAAATATATTAATTAAAAACAATTATTACACCACATAACATAATCAACTATTTACTGCTATTTCATAGTAAAAGCATGGAATCTACTCAGTAGCATTAACAGTTTAATTTTTTTTTTTCATTATTAAAAATGTGGTAGTATCTTAGAGACTGTAATCAATAAATGAGTCTTTGCATTGTAGATATAGGACCTTTATTTGTTTGTTTGTTTGTTTGTTTTGTTTTTCTAGGTAGGGTCTTACTCTAGTTCAGGCTGACCTGGAATTCACTATGTAGTCTCAAGGTGGCCTCAAACTCGAACTCATGGTCATCCTCCTACCTTTGCCTGCTGAGTGCAGGGAGTAACTTCTCACTACTAAGTGATAGTCTAAATAAGTGAAATGGGGAAAATCTTTAGTTCAATTTATAAGCTTCAACTTTCTTTTTAGCTAAAAGGTTCAAATAAGAAAATTGAGCATATATATATATATATATATATATATATATATATAAAATTTCTTTATATGCAAAGTTTAGAAATTCAAAGCTAAGCCTAAGTTGAAATATCTGTAACATAAGACCAAAATTTAGGCTAAATATATATAATTTGCATATGTTTGTGTAGATAAATTTCTTTGAACATGAAATCCATTAAGCTAGCTCTACCGTAAGGAGCCTGGTATGGAGGAGTAACCACAATTATTCAGCATATGTGGTATAATGAGACTTTTTTTTCCAACTTCAAGGATCTGATGGCATACAATCCTGCAACCTGTGTTTTGTAGCAGCTCTCCTTATGTTACCATTATAATTATGTATTAGTAGCTCTTTTAAGTAAGAATTAAGTTTTAAAGGCATTGTTCATTCCTACTCTTTTTATTCTCATTTATTTACTGTGGTAGTTTGAACGGATGTCTCCAGATAGATTCAGGAGTTTATTAAAGCTTGTGCATTGGATCAGCTGCCTGGATGGCGATGTCACTAAGGGTGGATCCTAGAGTCCAGCCCTCAAAGGAAGATCTGGATTTCTAGCCTAAAGTAAGTAGAGAGCAGTCTGAGCTCTGCCTGGGTCCCTGCTGCTTAGCTGTTGGTTTTTGTTCTTGCTTTTGATGTTGAATTGTTTCTTTTTGGCCATCATGGAACTTCCACTGGATCTGTAAGCCTGAAATATATTCCATTTCTCTATAACTGTGTCTGGTTTAGGGTTTCATTCCATCATTGTGAAGCTACTATACACTTAATCAAAATTTCAAAGACCTGCATAATACTAAAAGAGATAATCAAAAACAGCACTATTTTTAACCAATAAAAATAGCAAATACAATGAACTTGATACAACATTATGGGCTATGAATAGACTTAATTGAAACTAATAGTAACTTTGAAATCTATTCTTGAATTATGAAACCATGAGCATGTATTTCATTATTACTATTATGCTTTTAAAATTTATCATTAATTATTGCTGACAAATGATCTACTTATTCTACCTTTACTTCAAGTTCTGATTCTCTGTCTTCCATAATTTCTACTCTGTTAGTGAGGGTATCCACTGAACCTTTTATTTAAATTATTGTTTCTAATTTAAGGCATTATTTTGGTTTGATTTTTCTTCAGAATTTCTATCTACTAATTTTTATCTTCATATTCTAAATTGAATTTTAATTCTATTAAGCTATTTGTTTTTATTCCCCTGTAATATATTCAGGAATTTATTAATTCCCTTTTTAATTATTGGAGCATATTTATTATCATTCTTTTAAGGTATTTTTCAGGAATAATGTGAAAGTTTTGGGACAACATGTAAAAACCAAATCTAGAAATTATGAGCATAAAACAAAAAAAAGTTCCATGATAAAAGAATAGAAAGTATTTTCAATAAAATTTTAGAATAATTCCCAAATCCAGAGAAAGAGATGACCGCCTATATTCAAGAGGAATACAAAACACCCAATAGATAGGACCAGAAAATAAACTCCCCATATCATTGTCAAAACACTAAATATACAGAACAAAGAAATGGATTGAATCTTGCAAGGGAGGTATGAGTCACATAAGAACAAAAGTCTAGTATTTAAAGGAAACTCTAAAAAGCAGAGGGACATGAAATGATGCATTTCAAGTTCTGGAAGAGCACAAGGGCCACTATACTCTACTACACCTGGTAAAACTCTCAGACTTAACTGAAGAATAAAAGCTTTCCATGGTTAAATATGGTTAATGGAATTTATGATCACTAAGCCATTTCTGCAGGAGATTTGGGAGACAATATTTTGGACTAAAGAGCAGGAACATCTAAGAGGTTATGAGAGAATATGAAGTTAGAGGAGTTGTTAAGCAAATGAGAACCAGAAAAATACCAAATACTCCAAAATTCACAAAATAACAGGATTTAATACACACTTTCCAATAGCAACTCTAAATGGCAATGGTCTCAATTCCCTAACTAAAAGACCTAGGCTATCAAATTGGATTTAGAAAAAAAAAAAAAAGCCACCTCTTTTAGCTTCTTTCAAGAAACATTTCATCATCAAAGATATTGGAAAGCATATGCCGATAACATGAAACTAGGGTTTAAACAGTTATCAGCATTCTAATATTAGGGAAAAGAGACTTCAGACCAAAGCTAGTACAAAGTGATAAAGGTCATTTCTTATGAAAGGAATACTTTTGCAGGAGGATATTACAATTTTAAAAATATACATGTATGTTTCTATATAAACACATGCATCAAATGTAAGGAGGTGTGAAAAAGCTATGTAGAGAACTACTGCTCTGTTAGATTATTGAAAAATTTAAAACAAAAATAATGTATCCTAATAGTACCTTAAGTTACTTAACAAAAATCTCAGAATCATGTATGAAATAACTCCTCATGAGTTAGTGGTCAGTGGGGAAGGTTGAATGTAAAATACACTCATGTGTTTGAGTACTTATTCCCCAGTTATTAGAATTGGTCAGGAAGGTGTGGAACATTTAGAAAGGAGAATCCTGCCGTAGAAAAGGTTTTTGGTCAGGCAGAGGAGGAGGAAACTTGTGAAGGCATAACCGGGCCGCATGTGTTCTCTCTTACCTTACATCCTCCCAGCTTCTACGATGAGGTGGCATTGGCTTCCTGCTTGCAGCATGCTTCTCCTGTCATGATGACTCTACCCCTTGGAGCTATATGCAGAAAATAAGCTCTTTCCTGTCTTAAGCTGGCTATGTTCATATATTTCCAGCAATGAGAAACTAACTACTACAGTCAGATTCTGTTGTTGGGATGAACTTCCAAATCAGGCACAGTTATGGGAGCAAGGGAATTTATTGAAGTTTAAAGATCAAGGGGAAGTTCCATAATGGCAGAAGTTGGTCTCCTTTCACAGATCCAAGCAGAGAGAAAAGACACCAACACACAAGCAAGCAAACTTCAAACAGAACTCAAGCACTTTGCATATCTTAGGCTAGAATTTAGATCTGCCACCAGAACACCTTAGAGCTGGACTCTAGGATCTGCCCACAGTGACATCTCCTCCAGCCAGTAGGCTAGAAATCCAAAAATCAATTGGGGGATATCCATTCAAACTACCACAATAACTAATACTTCAAGTGGGTACCAAGAAGTGTGATCATTGCTGCAATAAATCTGAACTTGCAGTTGGTAGAGTTTTGGAGCTGGCTTTTGGAGGAATATCTAAGAGTTTGGAACTTTGTACTTGAGAAGCCTGATTGTACTGTAAGAATTAAAGGGCCATTTTGTTTGTTGTTTGAAACATCAGAAGGCCAACAGAAATGTGGACAGTGGAAGCTCAGAGTTCCAGAGGGGAAAAAAAGACTTTGCCATGAACTATGCTAGAAGCAGTTCATATGACATTCCAACAAAAACAACAATAACAAAAGGCTTAACTTTGCCCTGATGTCCTAAGAACATGAATGAAAGCTAATGTCTTTGCCAAAGAAAATTTCAAGCAGAAAATTACTGAATCTGTGGAATGTTTTCTCTTTGCCAACTCGATTCTGATCTACAACAAAAAAAGTAGAAAATGCAAAACAGAAAATGATATAGTTTGAAACAAAAGCAAATTTAAAATCCCAGGCCTAAAAGCTACAGCCTCTTAGACTATCGTTTTAAAGACATTACCACCATTAAAAAAATAATAAAATGAGCCGGGCGTGGTGGCACACGCCTTTAATCCCAGCACTTGGGAGGCAGAGGTAGGAGGATCGCCTTGAGTTCAAGGCCACCCTGAGACTACAGAGTTAATTCCAGGTCAGCCTGGACCAGAGTGGGATGCTACCTCAAAAAAAAAATAATAATAATAGAATAAAATAAAATGAAAGGTTTATACTGGGTCAATAAAGAGATTCCCTGTGAACAAAACCCAGCCAAGTGAAGGTTATAGCTACTAAAAATGAGAATTCTTTTGAAAGGAAAAAAAAACAGAGGGAAATATGCTGAAGAAGGTCTCTGCTTTCAAAGGTAGCTTTCAAAGGCTGCTGAAACTGTGGTCAATGGGTACCAGGCTTCATCCTAAACTGGCAACAAAATTTTGTGGCACTGCCCACATAGTGTAGTCACCACAGAGTTTGGAAGAATGAAAGCAAGATTGAAAAGTTGCAGAGTAGTACACCACTGTTCTGAAGATCTACCAGAGAAATCTTTTTTTTTAAAAAAAATATTTTATAACATTTATTTATTAGAGAAAGAGACAGATAGAGGGAGAGAAAGATAGAGAAAATGGTTGGGCAAGGACCTCTAGATAATGCAAACAAATTCTAGATGCATATGCCACCTTGTGCATCTGGCTTACATGGATACAAGGAAAAGCAAGGAAAGCAAACCTGGGTCCTTAGGCTTTTCTGGCAGATGCTTTAACTACTAAGCCATCTCTCCAGATCCCACCAAGGCTTTCTAGTATGGGACAAAATTAGAGTACTGAAAGGTGACCTCTTGGATCCACAGAATGAAGCTGTGATGTTAAGCCTTAAATTCCAATGGAGACCTTGATATGTTATAGGTGTTAGAACCATGTACATTTGCCAAGAAAAGCTGTGGGTGCAAGTAAGAGCTTACCCAGAGAGTGCAGGTAAAACAGCTAGAATGCAGAGCTATCCAAGCCTTTTTGAACCTAGGTGATTTCGTCATGAGTCCCAGTGCTGAACATGTTATGGCAGGGTTGTTTACTCCCCTTCTAGGTTTCAGTCCAGTATTTTGATACAATATGTCTTTGATATGCTTTCATTTCTCCTTTTGTTGACATGAGAATGTTTCCTTTGTGCCATTATGTGTTAGACATAATGTAAGTTGTGTATTGATTTTTCATGGATCACAATTAAGAGATGGTTTTTAGACTTTGGACTTTTTAAAAAAAATTATGGTATTTTTTATTAATTAGCTTTGTGCTCAGCAAATACAGTCAATTTGGTACCATTGTTAGACTCATCCATGTCCTACCTCCTCCCCTGGACCCTCCTTGTTGAGGTATATGGGTCATGCATTCTGGATAGACTTTGGACTTTTGAACAGTGTTGAGACTGAAAAAAAAATTATGGAAACTTTTTTTTAATTTTATTTTTCGAGTTAGGGTCTCACTCTAGCTTAGGCTGACCTGGAATTTGCTGTGTATTCTCAGGGTAGCCTCAAACTCATGATGATCATCCTATCTCTGCCTCCTTAGTGCTGGGATTACAGGTGTGCACCACCGTGCCCAGATAATTATGGGAACTTTTAAAGTAGGATTGAATACATTTTGCATCATGAGGTATCCATGTACCCATGAGATCTAGGGACAGAATGGTAGCTTTAATATAAAATGTCCCTCTTAAACTATTTGTTTGAATATTTAATCCCCAGTTTGTGGAATTCTTCTGGAGGGTTGCAAAACCTTTAGGATATGAATTCTTCTTTTAGAAGGACTTTGAGGTATTATATAGCCTAGACCCACTTGTTCTCTTTACTTCCTCTCTGCTGATGCATACATGTGATACCACTTGTCTTCTTGTCTTCTCCTGCCATTCTTTCCCCACCATAATGAAACTTTCTCTCAAAATTTTAATGCAAAATAAATCCTTTCCTTCCTAAACCTGCTTGGGTATTTCAACCTAGAAATGAGAAAATAATTAAATGAGAGATCCCAAAGCAATACATACTATTGCTATCATTCCTGGTTGCCTACAAGAACAAGATATTAAGACCTTATTGCTGAAGACATCACATAATTTGGTTGCAAGACATAGAGAAATCACCTAGAACTGAACTGGAAGTTTACATTTTGCTGATTAGAATTGATTGGCTGCCAAGAGAAAAATATCACAAAAGGTCTTATCAAGCTGGAAACCATGGATACTGTCATGCTTACCTTCCAAAGAAGATATGTTCACTGATGCAATAGTAACATGAAATGTTTTAGGTGATAACCAACCACATTCTGATTGCATTTGAAGCCTGTTCCTCAAGAAGTAGTTCATGTCTGGTACTATAAAAATAGTTAAAAACCAATGGCTGTGGCAGTCAAAGGCCTAGTGGGGAATCTACTACTATTATCTTGGTAAATTAACATTTTTTAAAATAAATCTGTCTTTTGAGTATTTACACTTATAACTTTAGACTAGTGCCTCTTTTAGGCTTGATCACAGAAATTTCTTTTTCCAAGGGATGGAGGACATTACAGAGACTCATAATAGTTAAAAATGTTGAAATAAGTGATAGTTGAATGCTTAACTCTTAAGTGGGACTTTTATATCACCCCTTCCAATGCCTGAGAATATCACAGAAGGGAGGAGAAATATGCAAGAGCCTAAGAATGCAGAGGGATGCTGTGAAATGCTGTCTGGTAGATATGTCAAGTCTGTTGCAATCATGAGCACCTAACTTGCTTTGACTTGTACAACATATTGTATAATATGGGTTCCATCAACTATCCATCACGCCTCTCAAAGGAGCTACTGGCAGCTAAGGATTCCCAGAGGGAAATCATTCTCTTCAGTGATGCAAACAAACCTAATTAACCTTAGTGTGACAACTAAAATAAATGTAAAAGAAAAAGAAGAAGAAGAAATGTAGAAGGATGTGGTGGTTTGATTGTAAGTGACTCATAGTATTAGGTGTTTGTGACTAATCTTCCTCACAGTCTTCATCTGGTAGAGCCTTTGAGAGGTAGAACTTTGCTAGAGGAGGTGTTGTTTCACTAGGGGCAGACCTTGAGGTTGATTCATCTAGCCTAGTGGTTGTTGAGTGTCCATTCATTCTTGTTCTCTGTCTGCTGTAGATGTATGCTAAACATGTTGCTTTTCCACCATGATGAAATATTACCCCTCCCCCCAAGCTGTAAGCATAAAATAAACGTTTCCTTTCACAGACTGCTTCTGCTGGGGTGATTTTGCAGAGCAATGAAAAAGTAATTGCTACAGGTGAGGACTGCATGAGAAAAGCAGACTCAGCAGGAGTGTAAGGGAGATAAGAGAAGAGAGGGAAATGGAGTAAAAAAAATCAATATATATATTTTTTCATGCATGCTTGTGTGTGTGTGAGTGTGTGTGTGTGTGTGTGTGTGTGTGTGTGTGTGTGTTGTCACAAATAAAAGAAAAGCCAAGGCAGGAGAGATGGCTTAGAGGTTAAGTGATTGCCTGTGAAGCCTGAGGACCCCGGTTCAAGGCTCGATTCCCCAGGACCCATGTGAGCCAGCTGCACAAGGGGGTGCACAAGTCTGGAGTTTGTTTGCAGTGGCTGGAAGCCCTGGCGTGCCTATTCTCTCTCTCTCCTTCTTTCTCTGTCTGTACCTCTCAAATAAATAAGTAATAAGCAAAAAATTTATTAAAAAAAAAAACAAAAGAAAAGGCATAGGTTAAAAAAAAAATCACTGGAGCAAAAGTCACATAATTTTCCATTTGGATTTCCTTAGATACTGCAATTACAGCAAGCACATTTAACACCTTGATTACTTATCAAACAAGGTACAGAAGATTAGGGAGATTGTCAAAAACAGCAAAATTCAAGGAGTTGGCCAGAAACAGATTTTATTTATATTTTTATGTTTGCATGTGTGACTTCCATTTTATTCTGTATGTTTCTACTCAGTGTAACTGACTCTGTGCCAAGTGTTTATAATTATTCATTAAGAATTTCAGTCAATAGTAACTAGGTAAGATTTTTTAAGTAAACTACAGAGTGGCTATGTGCTTTGAAATCTATTGACTTCAATAAGAATATGTCCAGTCCACATTACTTGTTCTGTTTAGCTTTGTGCCCTTTTCAGGTAGCTATGAACTCCTCCCGGCCTAGGGGACAGTTGCTTCTACGTGTGGCCAATCATGATAACCTAATTGAGTAGCTTCTAGGACAAGATATTTGCATAGGCCATGTCTAGCAGCTCCACTGTTATGTATAAAAAGATGCAAATGACTTTCAGATCCCTTTTCTTTTTGTAGTTTTTGAGATGGATTCTCATTCTATAATACAGGATGGCCTCAAACTCATGGCCATACTCCTGCCTCAGTGTCCCAATTAATGGGATTTTAGGTGTGTATTTAACAAGAACTTATAATCTAAAAAGAATAATAATAATTAGTCATTTATGAACAATACTTTACATTTTATCTCCACTTTTTGGAAAACCTGCATATTTCTATAGTATGTTTTAAAGATATTTTATTTATTTACAAGCATGAGAGAGAGAAAGAGAGAGAGATTGAGACTGGGCACTCAGGTGTCTAGCCACTCTAAAGGAACTCCAGACACATGCTCTACCTTGTGCATCTGGCTTACATAGGTTACTAGGGAATTGCATCATGGTCCTTAGGTTTCACAGGCAAGCCCCTTAACCAATAACCCATCTCTCTAACACTATATTATGTTTTAATATTTTCTCATCCAGATAGTTATTTTTAAAACATATTATGTTTGAGTAATCATTTATCTTCTTGCTTAAAAAAAATACCACAATCTTCTCATTTGTTCTTTTTATTTAAACTTTTCTATTGTAGTAATTTATATCCCTTAATATTTTAACTTTAATTAGTAGACCTGGGATCTGAATGTTTGGTTTCTTAAGAACTTTTGCATGTTCCTTGAATTGCAATATCCTAATTGATAAAATAAGCATGGAAGGTAGAGTTGTATGCATGCCAACCTTAATTATTTCAAAGTTTTCATTGTATTTTTTTTATTCAATGTCCTTTTGAAGAATGTTCCCCAATCCATAGATACTTCCAGAATTACATAACCTTGTCCTTTCTCCATTAGCAATATGAGTTGTTAGATCCTATTCTTGTCAACAAAAGACATATTTGAAATAAAAGATCACAGTCTCCAAGGTGGAATCTACATCTTCCTTGATGGCTGTTTTCTTCCCTTCCACATGGCTGTCTGAGGCCTTTATCCTCAGGCTGCCAAATTACATTGAGGTCACTGAGTTTTCACTCAAGAGACTGTGTATGAAGTGGTCTGGATGAAGCCAGATGTTCTCATTGCAAGTACGAAAGAAGCACATTTGGCTGAGGAACTTTAGTAGAATGGTTCTTGAAATGGTATTGTAAATCCAGTAATATATATAAGAAAAAGTCTTAACAACATTGTGGTGGTTTGAATAAAATAGATGGCACCCAATATATTCAGTTGTTTCTATGTAGTTTGCATCTTCAGCCACCTAGCTGAAGGCATTGGTTGGATCTTAAGGTGTGGTGGTGGGTTTCAGATTTCAATCTAAAGATATGTAAAGTGTGCCTAGCTGGAGTTCCTGAAGTGTGCTGTGTGGCTTTTGACCTTTAGGCTTATACCTCTCTTCTCTCTCCTCTTGGTCCTGTGAAGGCAGGTGAGCTTCTTCTGCCATTTATGGGAACTTCCCCTGGATCTGTAGGTTTCAATAAATATCCCTTCTTCCATAACTGTGTCTAGTCTGAAAGTTCATCTCAATGAACCAGAAGCTGTCTGCTACAAGCATGAATTATTAAAATAGAAGCACAGAATTTAGAGCTAGATGCACAAATTTGAGTTAAATTTCATTGATGAGTTACTTCTAAAATCTTTTTGCTACTTAAATCCTTTGAAACTTAATTTCATACCTTTAAAATTAGAGAAATTGTAATTCTACTATCATGACATGGTTAGTTCAAGAATGAAGTTAGATGGAATAAAAAAAAGAATGAAGTTAGATGGAGAATGAAAAAAAAAAAAAAACCTCCAAATCTCAGTGGAGTTTTAAGCACTAATTAAAAAAAATTGTTCATTTATTTATTTATATATGAGAGGGCTACAGACACAGAGAGAAAGAGGCAGAGAGAGAGAAAAAGAGAGAGAGAATGGGTGCCCCAGGGCCTCCAGCCACTGTACACAAACTCCAGATGTATGCACCCCCTTGTGCATCTGGCTTACGTGGGTCCTGATGAATCAAGCCTCGAACCAGGGTCCTTAGGCTTTACAGGCAAGTGCTTTATTGATAAGCCATCTCTTCAGCCCCTAAGCACTATTTTTGATTTGACAAATTGTGTAATTTTTTTAAAAAGTTTTATTAACCATTTTTTTAAATTTGCTAATGTATTAGATAAGAATTTGAATGGTATATTTTGAAAAATCTTCCAAAATACCTTAACAAATGTATTGTTCTTATATGTTCTGGTAAATCAAACTATTCAAAATTATAATTAACATACCCCTCTCAAATTATAACAAAGAGTAAAATTTTTGAATTTTTTTGATTGTGTGTGTGTGTGTGTGTGTGTGTGTGTGTGTGTGTATGTGAGAGCAGGCCTCCAGTCAAATTAGAGGGAAGTTAGTTTCCCCCATAGCCAACATGCCACTGTTGCACCCATTGGCTCATTTAGCCTGGCTGGCCAAATATAAGGTTTGCAGTGTCCACTATTGAGTATCTCGGTGGTGATTTCTCTCTCCCATTGAACTTCATGCAGCCTGGCTTTTTCTAGCTTTCTGTCAGCTTGTCTACATGGAAGAGGCTTTCAGCTCAGTTCCATCAGGATTTCTCAGTGGCCTTGCAGCTCAATATGTGGACTCTTCAGCAGTAGGGTCTTACTACCTACTCCTGATGGGAAACCAAGGGCCTTGGCAATGGCCTGTAATGTTCTGGGGGCATATGGGACTCCCTGGCCAACAACTCACTGGAAGGTATCCCATCCCTGGCATTGAAAATTTTCTACTAACAACCTATAGCTGCTGTGTATTCCATTGTCCAAAAATATATAGGTTTCCATATGACTTATTTATATCCCCTTAGATATTGATTAGCCCACCCTCTACCTTTCCTTTACTCAATCTCTTACCCTGACCTCACTTAGGCCTTTTTACCCCCATCAATTAACCTAGGATAGCTGGCCAATAAACCCCAGAGACTTGGTAACAACCTTATCTCTGCAAAGCTAGGATTATGGACACTCACCACCACACCAAGTACTTCTATAAGAATTGAAGTTTATGTAAATTCAGGTCCTCTTGCTTGTGAGGCAAGCATTTACCAGAATATGTACAGTGTACTAGTGGCTGCATTGCTGAAGAAAATGTCTCCTGATCCTCCAGCAACCATTAACTAGTAATAACTCCTCAGGGATGGATGAGGTCCTCATGTCCTCCTCTATGGTAGAATGTTGATGGGCCCAAAATTGTGTAGGCAATGATAGTAACTGCTAGACTACAAATGCCACAGCCATTTTATGTCTGTAAGAATGTGTTGCAAGCACTTTTCTTCATTCACTGCCTCCTGCATTCATTCTGTTCCTCTTTATCTGCATTGCCTGAGTCTTGGAGGGTTGGATATTGTATAATTTATCACTGCTCTCACAACAGTCACTTAATCTCTGCACTTTGATGAGTTTTCAGTCTCCCCAGTAATGAGTGAATTCCCTCCCAGGAAACAGGCCTCAAATCTAATCAGAGAGCAGTAGTTAGTGCTGTAATAGTCATACCACTGTTACACCAGTGGGCATATCTTACCTGGTTGGACAGTTGTGTACCTGTCAGGGTCTAATATGGTGACCCTCCTAACACTTGTTACAGGGAGGAAGCCTCAAGCTCAAATTTTTCCTGATGTGAAGAAACTATTTAGGAAGAAACCACATACTTTACTTGAAGAACACATAAAAGAAAAACTGTAAAATATATGTCATTGCTAGTGCTTGTTTAGGTAAGGTCTTTCTAAATGCCTTAGTCTTACATTCCAGTATGAGAGTTATATCAAATATCTTTTAATTACCAGAAAAAAAAATCTGATCAGAAGCACTTTATTGAATGAGAGGGCTACTTCAGCTTAGAATTTCAAGGGAAAGTTTCTGACTTGGTAGAATTAGCAGGTCAATAATAGACAGCTAGTCATCATATCTTCACATCAAATTGGCAGGGAGGATTCATCAACAGTGAAATGGTTCACACTGCTAAGTAGAGATAATACACATCACAGTCTACCTCCAATGACACAATTCCCCCAACAAGGCTCAACCTTACAAGACTCTACAAGACGGGGTTTGAGTATGAGACTTAATCACAAACATATAAGGATATAAGGGGCATTTAACATTTAAACCACCACAGTAATACATATACATTTTTTAATCTCTTGAATACTGCATATTGAAATAAACATGCCAAATCTGTGGTGTAAGGAAATTTAGCAAATATGCTGTCTACTGTTTTGTAAAGGTTCCAAAGATATATGCTATTGAATATATATGTTTTACACACACACACACACACACACACACACACATATCTACATATATATATTTGCAATGTTGTTGAGATAAATATTTGTATCTGTGTGCTGGTTATACCATATAACATCAAAATGGACTTTTTAGATAAGGTCTGGGTATTTAAAAGGTGATTGGTAGAACAACATATCTGAATGTAAACTAAGATCACCTTTTACCACCAGCTACATGATGAGGATACTTATCTACATTGTCAGAACTTTTTTTGTGCAATAATGATTACATTATTATCAAAGACAATTATGACTTCAGAAATATGTATAAAGTATTACCATAATCTCTGACCTAGAGTCAATGGCAAATTTTAGTGTGATATGAGAGCAATGGATTTCCCTAAGGAAAGTCACAGGACTCCACTGGTAAAGTTGTGGAAAGCTGGAGTGTGTTTTCATCCCTTTGTTGAGTAAATTCTGAATCGTGTCCATTTTCTAGGCCACAGTTTTGCCTACACACCTAGCTTCTTGCATAATCACAGTAATTGTTTGGCTATCAGGTCTCAAAAAAGCAGAACTGCCCATTATTTGGTAATTATTTATGGCAAATACTTTGAAGACTCTAATAGTTACCAGAGTGTTTTGCCAATAAATGTTGGGTGATAGATTAATGTATATTTTAATGAGGGCAGTAAAATGCCTCAATTAAAATCAAGTTAATTAGCTATTACCATAAAGTTAGTAAAATGGATTTAGCATTTATTGTATGCTAAGTACCTTACATCAATTATCTTATTTCATCCTCTCAATCATCACATATAGATCTTAGTATTATTCACATTACATAAGTGTATAAACTAAGGAGAGAATATAAATGACTTTGTTCATGTTAGACAGCTAATAGATATTTGACAAACAGGATGAGCATATAAATTGTCAGTCTCTAGAAGCAAAAGTTTAATATATTTATATTACCTCAAGTCTTTCTTTTAAATGTCTGTAGGATGCACATGTAGGCAGATATATATATATATATATACACACACACACACACATACTGGTATATATGTTGGTGTATGTGTGTGTGTGTGTGTATGTGTATTCATGTAGAGACCAGAGATGTCTTCCTCAATTGCTCTCTTTACTTTCTAAACCAGGGAATCCCACTTGCGTCTAGAGCTCACTGATTTCACTAATCTTGCTAACCAGGAACTCTGTTTCCACCTCCTGAGCAGCCATCCATCTCACCTGGCACTTATGGAGGTTCCAGGGATCCCCACTCTGCTCCTAAAACTTGTATGACCAAGTATTTTATCCACAGAGTTTTCTCCCACCCATTTATTTTTATGTTATTGCAGTGATTAAGTGGAAAAATCAGATACTCATATCTAATATATAGATATAAACATATACATATATATAAACATATACATATCTATGTATGTATATATATAGATATGTATAGATATATATATATGTATAGATATATATATTCATTTATTTATTTGACAGAGAGAGAAAGAGAGAGAAAAAAAAAACTGGTGCTAGAGCCTCCAGGCACTGCAAACGAACTCCGGACACATGCGCCCTCTTGTACAGCTTGCTTATGTGGGTCCTGGGGAATCTAACCAGGGTCCTTTGGCTTTGCAGGCAAATGCCTTAACTGCTAAGATATTTCTCCAGCCCAATATCTGCTTTTTAACAATATAGAATTCCTTGTTAAAGAATTATAGTCTCTGGAGATGTGCTGCAAATTTTTTTGGGTCGGGGGTTCTAAAATAATGTGAATGTCACATCTGGTCAAAATTATAAGTAAAATAAAATATGAAAGTACAGTTTGAAGTTTATGGTCTTATTTTATACATACATTTTTTTAAAGAAAATAGTTGCTTGATGTGATATAAGTTTTTCATTTAAGGTTGATTTTTTTTTTTAATTATCATTAACTCCTTTTACTGATGTTATATTGGTTTCAATTTCTTGAACATTCTGTTGCCCATATTGCTTACTGACAGTTACTGAAGACAAAAAGGTTCTGCTCATGTTTAACCTACAGTATTTCTGGATTTTTAAAAATCTGTGTGTGATGTGTGAGATATGTGTATATGTACAAAAACATTCATGCAATGACATACGTGTAGAGGTCAGCAGACAACTTTGGATGCTGGTTTTCACCTTCTTTTTGAGATAGGGACTCTTGTTTCTTATTATGCTAATCAACCCATGAGCGCTCAAGGTTCTCCTGTCTCAACTATTCATCTTGTCTCAAGAGTACTGGCAGTACAGAGGCTCACTATAGCATCTGATTCAGAAAGGAGTCTGGGACTGCAAATTAAAGTCTTTATGCTTGTGCCACAAGCATTCTACCTACTGAGCCATCTCCCAAAAGTCAATTGCTGACTTTTGAAAAAAATCAGACATCTGAATAAAATTAAAATATGAATGCCTTAGTAGAAACTGGAATCTCAAATGTGTCTGATGTGAAAATAATAGAGTTACATAGTGGTAAAGAGGTGAGGCATCCATACAACTCTTTCCCTGGGAAACTGATTGGGTATAAGATTAAGACTGGAATCATTTAGGATTCCATTTCTTCACAGTCTTGTTGGGCCAAATAATATATGGTTTCAATGAAACTGCAGTGTAGTTAGTATTAGTTAGAGTCAACTGATTGATTAACCAATGATGCCAATGGCATAATAAAAGGAAAATAATTTACTATGTTCTCTAATGGTATGCAGCACAGCTTTGAGCCTCTGTGTGTGTGTGTGTGTGTGTGTTATCTGCTTTTTATACTTTGAAACTATTATCTAAAATGATTTTTCTTGAGCCAGGTGTGGTGGCACATGCCTTTAATCCAAGCACTTGGGAAGCAGAGGTAGGAGGATCACTGTGAATTTGAGGTTACCCTTAGCTAGAGTAAGACCCTACCTCAAAAAAAAAAAACAATAAATCAGATTTTTCTTTACATGTTTATCTTAAAGCTCTTTACTTAGTAGCCCCTACATATCTATGGCCTTACTGGATCTGAGCATATAATAGTGCATTGCCTATGATCCAAATTTACTTGCTGAGTGACCACTAGAAACATCTGATCAGTGCCTCCAGTGAGATACAAATAGGATTTCAGTGCATGATGGTGCTGTTCTTCAGAAGACCAGAGTAAGGTCTCATTTCACTGGTGTGTGACTAGAGGCCTGGGACACTTATTAGATATTTATGACCCCGTTTGTCTTGCTCTTTTGCTCCCATCTGTCTTTTTTTTTTAATTTTTTTATTTTTATTTATTTATTTGAGAGCGACAGACACAGAGAGAAAGGCACATAGAGGGAAAGAGAGAGAATGGGCGCGCCAGGGCTTCCAGCCTCTGCAAATGAACTCCAGACGCGTGCGCCCCCTTGTGCATCTGGATAACGTGGGACCTGGAGAACCGAGCCTGGAACCGGGGTCCTTAGGCTTCACAGGCAAGCGCTTAACCGCTAAGCCATCTCTCCAGCCCCCATCTGTCTTTTAAGTACTAGATAGAGATGCATTTTTAAAGTGTGGATTCCCAGAAATATATTGAGCCTTTTAAAATATGTTTTGTATCCAGTGGAAAATTACTCTCACCAAATATAGCTTCAAATAAGTCAACACTGTCAAATTTCACCTCCTTTTTTTTTAACATGTTGTCTATGGATGGCAATATATAAGTGACAAAAAAAAAAACAGGTTATCAAGAAATGTCCTGTTAATGAAGACTAGCAAAAATAATAACATGGTGGAGAAGGGAACAAAATATAATATGGCATCTCTAAATTTAACCTACATGAAATATTTTAAGTAAAATATACTACATCTTCTTTATCCAGAATAGATACATATGTTGGTCTCTTTCAAATAAAACATGGCTGTATTCTGAAAGAATAGGGCATTTTCTCAAAAGTTTATATATATATTAGAGTTTAATATTTTTGTGCATGTATTTTAAGAAGTTCCCTTTCTAGAAGCAATGGTAGGGCTGAATGTAAAAGTGTCATTCAAATCCAGTTTTAATTAAAAAAATATAAAACTTAAAATATTTGGGGAAAAAAAGGTATTATGGAGACTTTGTCAAGTCAAATATAAACATTTAAAAATGCTTAAACCAGCAGTTTGTTACAGAATTCCTTAATTTGTCTTATTTTAATTATCAGGTTAGAAAATATTAAAGAAATGTGATGGTTATAAGTGTGAAATTCTTTCCTTCTGAATTTTATTTCTTGTGAATGTGGATGAAACCCAGGGCCTTGTGAGTATTAATCATATGTTCTACCACTGAGCTATATCCCAGTTCCCCTATTTGTGAAATTTTTGAGAATTCTGACCTGCTGAAAGCTATTTGTAAGAAAAGTTTGGGATATTTTATATATTTAGTAATGTACAAAGAGAAATGTACATATGAGAAATGAGCTTCTGAATTATAATTTTATTATTTGTTTTATGATTTTTTTAAAAAAATAATTCTATAATATTTAAATTCCAAAAGTTTCCACTAGTTCTGCACCTACCAAACACTGTGTTTCACTGGTATAACATGCTACCTGCCTCTGTGTGGTTTTCACCTTTCATTTTCTTCTTTGGCCTGCTAAGAGTGCCAGCTTTCTCATTACATAATGAGGAAAATGATGGTGTGAAAACAGCAGTCATAGCAGATTCAATCCCTGACTTGTTTCATGGATAAAGCAGGCTGAAATCACAGACACTTCCATACTTGGAGTTCAGCAAGTAACCCAAGCAAAGAAAAAGGCACCGTCTTAATCATAGTGTATTAAAAACTAAAAAGGGAAGAAAGGCAGTATTAGTTCATTCTGCTTTCAAGGGTGAGTCATTCACCCTTGCCACTGCTGAAGGGAGACATTTTTATTGATTTGCAGATTAAGAATCTATTTAAAAAGCAATAAATCAATGCTTCTCGTCAAGCCTACTGCGGCATGCTCAGGAACTTGAAAGCAATCACGGCTGTTTGAGAAGAGCTTACTTAACTCGCATTTCTTATAATGATAGAGAAAACTATAGTTCATAATGAAGGTACCATATATTGAGCATCTTGATGAAAAGTTCGAAGATTGAACTGGCATAAATCAATGCATGAATCCAGAAGCCTGCAAACAGGAAGAGAAGAGAGCTTCTGTACTGTGATTATCACACATTTGAAAGTCAACAAGGACCTTCTCACCTCCCTCAGCGTCTGCACACAGCTAACCATTGTCATGATTTTATCTTATGCTGCAATAAAAAATCAATGAGATTAAAAATGAAATGTTTCATAATTAGAGGTTGATATGTTTTTTTTTTTCAATCAAATTCTGAAATTTGAATCTGTGTTTACTTAGGAAAAAGTGATTCTACTTCAGTTTTCTTAAAGCTTTTATACCAGAAAAAGAAAATCAAAATTGTGGTATATTTCAAGATAGATTAAAATAATTGAATGCTTGTATAATTGAAATTTTGATAATGCCAAAGTCCTTAGAGGCAAAAAGAAGACAATATTCACCAAGTATTGGTTATTTCTTGTGGTTTTAGAAAACCATTCATCAGTCTTTGCTGAGTTCTATCAAGCATGAGTATTAACTCATATATTACACAGAAGTCTACCCTGAATCTTTAAGTAGCACATTGTGCAGCTATTTCATCATTATGCATTTTGAATGTGGCAATACTTTCTATTAAATGAATATTTTATCCACATAAAATCAGAGATTGTCTCAGGTATAGCAGGATCCAATCAAAATTAGTGAGCCTAAGAGTTTTCTCTGAAAGAGTATTATTATGAAAGTAGCATGATTTTCTTTCAGTTAAAAAAATTGCTTAGATTTAACAAAACTTTACAAAATGTTCATCAGTATCATAATCTGAAAGCCAGACTCCTATAATGAGTTGACCTTCCATTTTGGAGACACATAATGAGTCCAGCTCTGACTATAGTTTGCAGAGCACCATCAGGATCAGACTCATCTGAATCTTCTCATCTTTGTGCAAGGGAGCTAGAATGAGGAAATTTCAAGGATGAGGAAACTAAGTACATAAACCGAACCCTTAGCCATTGCTGTGTAAAGCTGGAAATGAAATGTCAGATATTAAGAGAAGGTTCTATACCCTGAGTTAATATGCAGCAATTAAATACTACAGGAACGGTAATGAGATGCCTTTTTCATACAGCTGATGTAAAGGCTTCAAAATGGCAGGGGTTCATTTTCCTTGACTCATTTTGTCTCTTGTATTAGTGTTACACTACCTTTAATAAATATACTTCAAAAGTCAGTAATATGGCATAGTAGAAACATCTGTGCTACTGTGCACCACCTGGGATAAATATACTTAAAATGCAGTAATGTTGCATAGTGTGCACATCTATGTGGAATGGGATGATTCTTTTGGCTGGCAGCACTCCTCCAGCCAATTTCAAAGCAGTTCCGGTTTCTTTCTTCCTTTGAATTTTCCTCCTCCTTGTAGCCTTCTGCTTTTAGCATTTATCAGCAGAAATAGGTAGAAAGAGGGATAAAGAAAGGACAAACCATTCTTTAATTAGACTACTCAAAAGTTAGATATCCAGTTTTTACTTCTTATCAGCTAATGATACATGTTAAAGGGGCACACCAGAAGGAATGTGATTTTCTGAAGAATATATATTGCAATTACTATAGCACTGCATAGCATAGCATGGAAGAGTAAACAGGTATTTTGATGACCAATTAATTATAACTGTTGATTGAATGCATTTCTTGTAAATAATTCCTTACATGGACACAATAGCTTGGCTTTTTAAATGCCTACACTCTTAAAAAATGAGCTAGAAATTGAGACAGTTGTGTATCAGGTTATTCTCTCCAATAGAAAATGAGGCGGTATTAGATTTCAGAGTGAGGAATGAATTGATTTCCACTGCCACCCCCTCCCCACTGCCCACCAAATATAATGTGGGCCACATTGTAGGGCAAAATCTTTAGCAGATTTGAGCTGGATATGGAGATACCTTAGAAGTCTTATTATGGAAGATCATAAAGGCCATAGCAGTGGTTTACATAGGAAGCAAATGGGATGTTTAGGTGGTGGGATAGATAGCCAAGTCTTACTAGTGGAGAGACATGACCAGAGCAAGTAGACTATTGTATTCATATTGAAAGTCTGGGGGCTCTGAACTCACTACCTTAGGAAATTCAGAAGGAAAATCAGAATTTTAGGCAAAAATACTAAGTTGTGATTTCAAAATATTGGGTTTGATTTATCTTTGATCTTCTAAGAAAAGGAAAAGAATCAGACAAGGTTAGCTGAATGGGTTTTATCTCAAGGTAGTAACTGAAAAGTATTCATGAATAGGAATAAATGGCATGAGAATTAGTGATATCATCTTTGGAAACCATACAGAGTAGGCAGAGAAAGGAATCTGGAAGATGACCAAGCACAAAATAGTAAGAAAATGGGGTATATTAGATATTACATATATTAGATATTTACAAAGAGGATCAGACCAGTAAAAAGTATGACATTGATACTATCATTGTGATAGGAAGAAAATGTTGAGCCTAGAATTTTGTGGGTGAGAATCACAACAAAGTGAGTTTCTTCATAATGGAGAAGGGTAATCTACTTTGTAATCATTGTAAGCATGATGAAGGCAGGTTCCCATACTTGTCACTTTTTACTTTTATTTTCAGAACAGAGTTTATTCTTGATGAGATCAACATTGCTTGCAAATTAAAAGGCCAAAGTATTCATAGACTACTTCCCAAGGGCTCAAGGGATATGGTATAATCCCTAGAAAATTATTAACCTCATAGTGAATGCAGTTTGGTAGACAAACCTGTGAATGACTATGATTTATTTAATTTTTTATTCAGTGCTATTTTATGTGGATGTCAGGAATGCTATGCATGAAAGCATGCATCATACTTTGTTCACTAAATTTCATGCTAGTGTTCTCGGGATACAACGACATACTTGATTCTGCTATTTTACTAACAACTCATTCTTCTTCAAGAAAACTTCATTAGAAGATTAATGAAAGGGTAAAAACTAGCATGCTGTGCATATGTCAAAAGGAGTGATTAGATTAATGACTTCAGTTCTTTTAATTCTTTATTTGGGTCAAACAATGCCTTGTTTAACTTCTCTATATACAATATTAATAAAAGTCTTGATTGTTAACTTGAGGAAAATTTTGTTGCATGTGTTATATGCACACTATAAAATATTTTTGTACTGTTGTAGTAGGATTCATAAGCTTTCTAACCAGTTGATGTCTGGGAAACTGCTTGTCAGATATTCTGTTTCTTTAAGGTGGAAACTGTGAGAATGCAGATGGGAACAGTGAAGGGGACAGGTATTATTTCAATATCAAAAATGTTCCCTCATATGCTGTGTGTAGGATTACTTAGTCCCTAGCTGGTGGCACTGTTTGGGGAGATTGTGGACATTTTAGGAGGTAAAACATTGCTGGAGGAAATAGGTCATTAGAAGGTATCAGGACTTGAGCTTTTATAGAGAAACCCCACTTCCTAATTGTCCTCTGCTTCCTCCATAAGAAACTTCCCACTCCTCCCACCATCTGCCTTAATGAATTGTATGTTTCTGGAACTGTAAGCTGGATTAAGCCTTTTCCTTCCATGAATAGCTTCTGGTCAAGTGTTTACCCATAGCTATGAGAATATGGCTGATACAGAGACAAAAAGTTTTTTATTTATTTTTAAATCCTATCAACTGTAAGTCTCATGCTAAAAAGTATTTCATTGGCTAGAAATATATAGCTTATAGCTCAGTGGTAGAAAAATGTCAAGATTCATCCCCAGAATATTTTTTTCATCCTTAACTTTGGGCAATTATGGACTACAAAGGGATAACCTATAAGAGTACTTTTGTGACTGCAAAATGGTAAAAATAAGCATATTTATCATTACCTATAAAGTCAACAAAATCATTGTGTTTGGAGAATAAAAACACATAAGCCAATAATTCCAAGAGGAAATAATTTGGGATTTCAACAGGTGAGTTTTTGCTAGCTATACCTCAAAACTCCACTTGGAATAGCTACGTGATTAGGTAAGCAAATTCACATTATATTCATATATATTCATATATATATACATAATATACACATATATATGCATATACACACACATGTGTATATATACATATATACACATATATATATAAATATATATGTGTATGTATATAATATATAATATGTATGTGTATATATATATATGTATGTGTGTATATATATATATATATATATATATATATATATATATATATATATATATACACACATACATACATATGTATGGTTGTTCTATGTACCTTCTCATGGCTAACACAAAGTATCCTACCCAAATCAGCTTATTGGAGGAAAGCTGTATTTTAGCTTACAGTCATTAGAGAAAGCTTCATGATGGCAGGAAAAAGATGGTAGAGCAGAATCTGGACATCACCTCCTGGTCAATACCAGGTTGATAGTAGCAGTAGGAGAGTGAGCTGTATTCTAGCAAGGGGGATCTGGCTATAGCACCCATAAACCCACCCCCCAAAAAACACCTTCAGCAAGACTCCATCTCCCAACTTGCCTTCATCTTGGATTCAGGCATTCAAAACACATGAGTTTATGGGAACACCTAATTCAAACCACCATGATTAAAGACATGTATGCCACTTAGTTTAGTTTTCTAAGATAGTAATCCTACATTCCGATATAATGTGGAAAATATAAATAATTGTATATATAAAATCATTGTGGTAGAATAGCACTCAATGAATTACAGTTCCCTTACTGACTTAGGCATTAAGATAAGAAAATTATCATGAAGATACAGGAAGTTTCGAGTGTTATAATATAGGAAGCTTAGTGAAATCCAGCTTCTAAACCTTTTTCTGCTTAAACAGAACCATATAGAAGGAAAAAATGTAGGAAGGTCAGGCCACTGTAGAATAATATGGTATAGGATCAGTAGAAAGTAAGCTTAAAGTATAAAATAAAAATAAACAAAATCTAGATGAGTAATATTATAAATACTGAGTGGTAAGATTGAATATGGGGTTGGATTAAGCACAATGAAAGGATCAAGAAATGAGATCAGCAATGCAAATCACTGTCATGAATATACTGGGGTTTTTTGAACTGAAGAACAAAATGGAATCATTCCTGGTCCTTTGTGGTTGTAGAATCTCATCAATCTATTTTAAACATACATAAAAATAAGTAAGTCAAATACAATAAAGGCCTCAGAGATTTGAAATGCCTTTTGGTAAATTGGAGAATGAAAATAAAAACTATTTATGTTGACATGGGTTCAAAGTTTATGGACAAATTTTCCTGTCACATTTTAACTCAATCTCATTACATTTTAAATTCTTTTGCTTTAATTGAATAAAGCAAAACACTGAGCTAGGCACTGAAGAGATGAATAAAAATAGGAAATCTTTACATCTCTCAAATGTTAGCTGCTGCTATAAATTAATTAGATAATATTTTGTCAAGCTGGGTCACATGCCATGAAGCTGTGAACTATTAAAAGTTACTTTTTTGAAATCACCTTCATTCTTTAATAAGACATTTAATGTTAATTTATATACATTTAAATTCTAATCATGTGTCTGGCACCACAAACTGAATGTTTTGTATACTAACCACCTCATTACATGAGTGATGTACGAACAACTTATTTCTCCAACTCTTTTAGTATTCTAATAAACTTGGAATACAGTTTATTCCATTAAAAATAATGGAATCTCAGTATCCTACGGCCATTTGAATGCTTTAGAATAGAGCGGTTTGCTTTTATTCTAGGAGGTATATACAATAAATCTCATTATGAAAATTACCATATTCAGGCTATCTTAGTAATGCACATGCTACTATTGCCATCACCTTCAAACAAACATATAATGGGGGAAATTATGCTAGCACTGACAATAGCCAGAAAATTTTATTGAGAAATAAACTAATTTTTTTTTATTTGTTAGAGTAAAACAGCATCTTTTCTCATTTAACTGGCTAAAAGACATCTCAATTCTGAACAACGAAATGTGCTAAGTAAATAAAAACAACCCATAATCCAAGATGTTAATACATGTTTTGTTTCCAAATGTACATGCTGGTGTATCAACCAACATAAAAACTCAACACAAAATCAAATTTCACTAACTTCTATATGATTAAAAAGGTATAGAAGTCTGCCTGAAGTGTTAAATGTACTATTTGAATTGTGTTCCAGGCTTCTATTACACTGTTGTTTGCCTATAGATTGAGGTTCTGGTTTGAGTAGAATTCTATTGAAGGCCCATTCTGAGATAGTAATCTAAACACCATGTATTAATCACAAAGCCTTCATTGAGATTAATGTCCTGGTAGGTGCCACCTCCACTCCCTGTAAAAGACAATTGATATTGTACACTGACTAGCTGCATTCAGCTTTTCTAATACAGCAAGAAGTAGGAGACACCGAAGTCTAGCATGATTACACAGTCCCTGTAGAGGTGACTCATCCCTTTGCTGGGTGAATTCGGAGGCCAAGTTTCCTATTCCGTACAGGACCCTTCTTACAGTATTGCTTTATGTCTGGCTGAAGTGAAAACAATGCAGGCTATCTATGTTACAGGTGCAGCTGGCTCCCCTTCCAAAGTAGTGTTCTACATGATTTGTTTCCTCTCTCCCCAGGGGTCCAATGGAGATATCATTGATATACCTTTCTACATGCCCCAATTGAAGGATTGTTTGACATTCTCCTCAGAAACAACATGGAGAACAGCCTCCACATTAAGTAGTCTCATAAATCCACATGAGTTTAGAGTTAGCTTTACATCTCAACCAAATTACTCCAAAATTCTAGCTGATGCTGTAATCTATCTGGAGCTCATTGCTACAATTTTTACATGGGAGCAGTAAAGCTGATTCTTTGTATCTCAAATAAATAACTAAAGGATCTAATAAAATCTGTGATTTAATGAAAGCAGGTTTAATGTTTTTGATCTCTGAGGCTCTAATTAAAATTAATGATTTTTAAATTTTTAATATGAAACACATTTTTAGGGTAGAATTCTTTCTTATAGTTTATTTTTTGAAAATAAGCAAGACTTTGGAAACAAGCTAACATTTGGGATTCATTTTTATTTAGATATCATTCTTCATTTGTCTTAACATCTATTATTGACACTGCGATGAAAGATTAATATGAAAGGTTTGAAACATTGATCACTGATTATAGTTCAATTAATTACTCCATACATTCTATATTTATCTCCAAAGGATATAGTCAGTGAACACCATTGCTTGCAAAATACAGGTCAATTGGCTGAAATGGTTTTACAACTGGAAAATGAAAGTTTTTATTCTGTATTTTATATAAAATATTAGTGCATATGCAAGCCTTAAATTTCTATGATTACAGCTTATATTAAGGAATGATTTGATTGTCAGAGTTAGGAGCTTCTGATCTAATTTTCACATCTAATTACTGGGTAAATTTAGAAAATCACATGCAAGAAAGCATCCTTCTTCTAAGTTTTACATATGTGAAATGAGAACAACCTCTAATTGTTTCTACTGCAACAATGGTTTAGGGAGTATGTTGTTAATGTAATTCTGAATTTGAAAACTGCTGAAACTAAACCAAAAGACATTGAAGCAATGGTCATGTTCCTGACAACTTGAGGAATGATTTTGCCCCGTGTATTTAGCATTTTCAATGTTTTGTTTGCTTTGTTTTGTATGTAATGTGTTGATCATTGTCATAACAGGAGGCATACCTCTCCCAAAATCTTATACTGCATTTTTTTTAATTTATTTGAGAGAGACAGAGAGAGGAGAGAGTGAGTATTAATGGACCAAGGCCTCCTGCCACTACAAAACATCTTCAGATGCATTTGCCACATTGTCCATCTGAATTTAAAGCATTTATTTATTTATTTATTTATTTATTTATTTATTTATTTATTTATTTATTTGAGAGAGAGAGATACAAAAATAGGCAGGGAGAGAGAGAGAATGGGTGTGCCAGGGCCTCCAGCCACAGCAAATGAACTCCAGATGCATGTACCTCCTTGTGCATCTGGCTTACGCGGGTCCTGGAGAGTTAAACCTGGGTCTTTTGGCTTTGCAGGCAAGTGCCTTAACTGCTAAGCCACCTCTCAAGCCCTCTATTTGGATTTATATGGTACTGGGGAATTGAAGCCTGGGCTATGCAGATAGGGTTTGCAAGTGAGTTCCTTTAATTGCTGAGCCATCCTCCCAGCCCAATACCACATTATTTTATTACATAGTCTGGTGGTTTGATTCAGGTGTCCCCATAAACTTATGTGTTCTGAATGCTCAGATTTCAGCTGGTAACAATTGGGGAATGTAGGAATTGGAACCTCCTGTTGGTTATGTTTTGTTGGGGTGAGATTATGGGTCTTATAGCCAGCTTCCCCTTGCCAGTGTTTGGCACAATCTCCTGATGCTATTGTCAACCTGATTTGGCTAGGAGGTGATGTCCACCCTCTGCTTGTGCCATAGCTTTCCCCTTCCATTTTACAGCTTCTCCTCAGGTATGTAAGCCAAAATAAACCCTTTCTTAGTACATGCTGCTTTGGGTCAGATGTTTTCTGCCAGCAATGTGAACAAGACTACAACAGTAAAATTGGTACTGAGAAGTAGCACATTTGCTGCTGAAAGCTGACTGTGTGGCTTCTGGCCTATAGGAGTAGATTTGTGAGAGGAATGTGGATGGACTTGAGTCCTCAGCCTAAGAGCTTGATGAACTATTTTGGTCTAAGTTGAAAGACCTGAATGCAATAAGATCTAAGGACTGTGAGGGAAGAAAAAGCTTTACTGGGACTAGGATAGAAGCAGTTTGTATGAGACGTCTGTTGTTATGCCTGTGTCCTGAGAGCTAATACAAAGTTGTATTCCTTAGAAATATACTGAAGTGAACAGAAGAACATGGCACAGAAAAAATAAAATAAAATCTTCGGGTCGAGACTGTTGCCTGTTCAGCTATATTTATTTGAGAGATTATATCTACTGAGATTGGCCCAGTTGATCTGTATTGGGACAGAAAAAAAGGCAGACTCTCTTTTGAAGGGTCTGAATGCTGAATAGATGGCTGTATCTTCTAATTCTACTTTATTCCCTCCTGAAATAACATGTTGGTAGCCCACCTGGTACTATGAAGTATAACAAATGCAAGAAAGTAAGGATCATTGAATTAGCAACAAGATTTTGATTTTTTGAAATGGCCTTGAGCAGTGTGAAGCAGGCTTGGATTCCCTGTGTGGAGTCCCAATGGAATCATGAGGATGAACTGTAGGTTGCAGTGAAGACCCAATGGAGATGCCAGAACTGTCAAGGTGATCATACTGGCACCTGAGAAAGTTTTCCCAGGCTTGAATAGCCTAGCTATAGGGGTGAAATTGGAACCCCAGAGACTTCATCAATGGTTAGAATTATTGGACCTGAAGACTTGTCACTGAGAAAAGTTAGAGGTATCATAATTGGAGCTACAGAATTTAAATCTTGTATTGGTTCAGTTTTCCTTTGTTATGCCCAATACCACCTTTTGCAGTATGAGTACTTATTCTGTGCCATTATTCTTTATTTATTTATTATTATTTTTGTAGTATGGCTCAGTTAAAAGACCTTAGACTATGGGGATGTTTGAACATCATTGGGCTTGTTGAAAACTATGGGGACTTTCAAAGTTGGACTGAATACATCACATGTTACATCATGGATGGTTATCAGTTTATAACAACAGGGAGCATAATGTGTTGGCTTGATAAAGTTGTCCCCGATAAACTTATGTATTCTGAATACTAGGTCCCCAGCTGGGACCTAGTATTTGGTACAATTTGGGAATTTGAGCCTTCTGAAGGCAGTGTATATTTGTGGGCAGATTTATGGGTGTTATAGCCAGCTTTCCCTTGCTAGTGTTTGGAACACTCTACTGCTGCTGTTGTCTACCTAATGTTGACCAGGAGAGGTAATGTCCACTCTCTGTTCTTGTCATCGCTCCCCCACCCCCACCACATGGAGCTTCCCCTCAAGTCTGTAAACCAAACAAAAACCTTTTGCTTCACAAGCTGCTTTTGGTTGTTTTCTGCTAGCAACAAGAAATTGAGGGCTGGAGAGATGGCTTAGAGATTAGCCGCTTGCCTGTGAAGCCTAAGGACCCCGGTTTGAGGCTCGGTTCCCCAGGTCCCACGTTAGCCAGATGCACAAGGGGGTGCACGCGTCTGGAGTTCGTTTGCAGAGGCTGGAAGCCCTGGCGCGCCCATTCTCCTCTCTCTCCATCTGTCTTTCTCTCTGTGTCTGTCGCTCTCAAATAAATAAATAAAAATTAAAAAAAAAAAGAAATTGACTGTAAGGTATGGCAACATGTTATGATGGTTTCACATTAGACATGGCATTAAATGCAGATTTAATCATTTCCTGGCTTTGTGACCTTAACACGAGTTACCTATTCTTACTGAATGTAGTTTACCATCACAGCTAGGAAAAAAAAAAAAAAAAAAAACTGTTTTATTGTATGGTTTTGAAGTAATTTCATAAAAGTAGACCTTTTATGGTGTAAGCCTGAGCCCTGGCAGCTCTAATAAACTAGGTGCAGACACTTCCCTCAATATTCCAATCAAACAGATGAGTGACAGTGAATAGCATAGAAATATTTAGTCAATATGACCCCTTGGGAAGAGGCACAAATAAAATGGTTCAGTGTCCCCCCTTCCCAAGTCCATCTGCAGGCCATTAGCTTCAGGTTTATATAGAAGGAAGGAGGCATGCATAGCTAAGGCGTACCATCTTTGTCTCAGCTCCAGGCTCTCTTGCAGGGTAGCCTGACAATTTGTCAGCACTGTGTGATAGCTCTTCCTGGGAAACATATTCCTCTTCTGGCTTCTTTTCCTTCTTCCAGCATAAGATTCATGGGTAAGTTCCAACTCTTTGGGAACCATTTTCTTAATAGTCTGTGTTATGTGAGTGCTTTTCTGGGAAGAAAGTGACAGTCACTTACTTTTACAGACAGGGTGACAATGGCAAATGAATGGCCTATTCTAGAGTCCCCATGGTGAACCAATGAGTTCACTGGACTCCCTTCCAGAGAATGGGTATTAGGTAACTTACAAGAGCATAGAGACCACAAAGTGTCCACAGCATCAAAAAGTCTCAATTCAGCATGGATGATGACCGCCCCTGCCCCATGTCTCCATGGATGGGGCTATCAGTCCATTGTTCCACCACCCTTTATGCATTCTATCTCTCTGAATCCAGGAGACTTCTTGTCTCATTGCATTCAACTCTCACGATCATTCTAAAATATCAAGTGAGGGTCTGACCACCTTTCTCACCCACTTTTCTTCTATGGGCCAATGTTAGCAGGCTCATGCTGCTGGTCTGTAAAACAGTGATAAGACAGGTACGGAAATAAAAGAGGAACCTCCTTGTATGTCTCTGCAGTCAGTCTATTCTGGAGTTCACCCTCTCTGTGACACACTCTTACATGTTTCTTCATTAAGTCTTTGAATACTTCCTCTATACTTCTCTTCCCCCCACCTCAAGCTCTCCTTCCTAAAACTCCAAAGAACCAAAACAGTGATCACCTGTTAATCTGCTGCCTTAGTGGGAGGAGGCTAGAAGAAATGAGACCCATGGGGACTAATAGAGGGAAGTTTGTCTGCAGAAAAGTATATTTATAGCCAGTTTGGAGAATAGGAGTGTTATAGGCATGAATCTGAGTTTGTTGGTAACTCACTGAGACTTTCATTTCTTATGTTTTGGAACAAAGATATAGATAGAGATAAATGGATTATAACAGAGAAACAGATAGCTTATTAAAGAAAAAGCAGCACTTATAAGCTTGGAAATAACCCAGGGCTGGAGAAGCCAAGGCCACAGAGAGAAAACCAGGGACCCACACAAACTTTTTGGGGTAATGTATATATTATGCATTTTTTTTTCTGTACAGCTCTATTTTATTTATTTTGTCACATGTAGACCATGGTCAGGAATTTACAGTATTCTTCTGCCACTGGCCTTGTGTGTGTGTGTGCGTGTGTGCATGGATGCCAGAGGTGGAAATCAGGTTTCTTCCTTTAACCCCCCTCCACTTTTATTCTTTCAGAAGGCTAGTTAGCCAGTGATCCTAGGAATCACTGTCTCTAACTCCCCAGTGATAGGATTATAGGCATGTAACCCCATGCCTGACATTTTACACGGGTTCTGGAGATATGAACTATGGTCTTCATACTTGTGCAGCAATCATTTTATCAACTAAGCCATTGCCTCAGCTCCACTAGCCTATTTCTGTGTTGAACCAGAAGATATTTTCCTTTGAATAATGAGGGATCCAAGTTGATGAATCTCCCAAAAGTCTCAATTAACGAGTTAAGCAACATCTCTGATCTTGTCATAGTTAGTAGATTTCTTAATGAAAATTTACATTTCATCAGCAAAGTTTTCTATTATGTAATTCCCATGAGTTCATGATGGGTTATTTTAATGTTAACCAGTGTATTCATGGTAGGATATTATAATCCTAACCAATGGGTTCCTAGTTGAGTGTTGCAATTCTAACCAGTGGGGTCCCTGGCAGGGTATTATAATTCTCACCAGTGAGCTCCTGATCTGGGAGGACTTATGCATCATGCAGATAGGTCCATAGGTCTCTGAACAACTTATATGCATGCTTTGCAAATCCACTAAACAGGGAGCAATAAAGAAAATAGGACTAAGTACAAGTCTTTCCATGTAAGAACACAGGCTAAAGTTATGAAAGTCTGGAAGTCACTTGTACAAAAAAAAAAAAAAAAAGAGAGAGAGAGAGAGAGAAGCTTTCTAGTTACTCCTTGCATTGTTGAAAATCTGTGATTGACAAAAGGACAAGCACTCTAGATTGTCTCCAGGGACAGAGACACTTCCCTTAATGAGAGTGCTATAGGCATAAAAAGCTGCACATTTTATATGCCCCATGGAGCTCAGCTTTTTTTCTCTAGTAAATTAAAGTGAATGATAGAGTATGGAGGTTAGATGGAGCTCTGTGCATTGGAACAAGATATTTCATGTGGGTCTTGTTGCCCACAGTTTTCTATATGGAAAGTGAGGCTTGAGTACAAGTACAGATCATCCAAGATATCAGTGTCCAAAATGCTCACCTAAAGAACCCACTCATCCAAGCTATCTAAAGTGAACAAATCCCATGGTTCTTCTTTGTATAGCTTTCTATGCTGGTAGGGAACTATGAAGGCCTGAACATAAGGCACTTGATACCATTTCTCTTGATTCCTATAGAATAGGACCAGCTTCAGGATGGTGTTATAATTTAAGTTTCCATCCACTGGTGAAATATCCCTATCACTCAGCTTGCATTTGAGTAAAAGTAGTGTTACAATAAATAAAGGCCCTTTTACTTTAGTTTTTTTTTTTTTTTAATCAATTGTATTCCAGTTCATAAGGATACATCATAGGAGGGAATGTAAGGAAACTGAAAGTGCAGTTCTCATATGAACCTAAGGAAAGAGACAAGGACCAGGGCCTCTGATGGAGAATGTGTCCTTTGCAACTCTGAATCTTCAAGGAAAACTGATAGATTTGAGTATCCTCTACCCAAATATGCTAGATAGGCAGACATAAGCAAGCTTGAAGGTCACTGAAGGCTGAACCCCATCTCCTGTTTCCCTCATGACATTAGAAAAGTAACCATTAACCCCCCCCCCATAAAACTTTAAATACCATAGGAAATGGAAGAGGATGGAAATATCAGGGCTTTCATTGGGGAAAAGCTAATCTGAGTTTGACTTTGGCCCTAGGTGGAGACTTGACATTCTAAACTAACCCAAACATAAGTTTATGGTATCTACTCTTAAGAGATAATTCAACTGAGCCTGTGGATCACTAAAAGATCACTAGTCACCTAAAGCCATGTTAAGGTGGTGGGGAATAGTTATTCTTTTGATGAAATAATGTACTTAAACCCACAGAAGCCACTCTTCCTTGCAGTTACACACAGACACTGCTTAGCCTGCCTGTCCTTCCTTCTTTTGAGAAAATATTTTATTTATGTATTTGAGAGAGAGAGAGATAAAGATTCAGAGAGAGAGAGGCATGGGGGTAGGGAAAGAATGGGAATGACAAGGCCTCTAGCCACTGCGAACAAACTCTAAATGCATGCACCACCTTGAGCATCTGGTTTACATGGGTACTGTGGAATCAAACCTGGGTCCTTAGAATTTGCAGGCAAGCACTTCACCACTAAGCCATCTCTCTAGCGCTTTCCTTTCTTCCTTCCTTCTTTCCTTTCTTCCTTCCTTCCTTCCTCCCTTCCTTCCTTCCTTCCCTCCTTTTTTTCTTTCTTTTTCTTTGTGTAGTGGCTGAAATCATAAGCATGCGTGCCCTAATACTTTGGGGCTTTTTCCATCTGTTTCTCAATAAGTCTGCTTTGCCTTACCTCGTCCTTTATGTGACCAATTTTTCGTGATTGCAAGACAAAGAATTCAACAGTATGAAAATCTGTAACATTGTCTTCCCAACCTGGGTGTCGCTGGGTGAAACTGAGCATAAACATGGAAGAATCGGATATACTTAACTGAGTCCCTACCTCTCCTGAGCCTTCCCTTACCGCAGCCAGGATTTGAACCACTTGCTTACATTTCTGTCTCCATGACAACATTTCACAATATTTGGATGCCTTTTCCTGCTGTAGGCATCCAGGATGCTACACTACTGTTTTGTTTTGTTTTAACCTCAGAAGAATAACAACTCTCTCTTAAGAATATCTAAATATTGGAGTGGTGGCTTAGCAGTTAAGGTGCTTGTCTGCAAAGCCAAAGGACCCAGGTTCAATTTCTCAGGCCCCTCATAAGCCAGATGGACAAGGTGGAGCATGTGTCTGAAGATTGTCTACATTGACAAGAAACCTAGCATGCCTATTCCCTTTCTCTCTTTCTCTCTCTCTTTCTCTCTTTCTCTCTTTCTCTCTCTCTCTCTCTCTCTCTCTCTCTCTTATATAAATAAATAAAAATATTAAAAACATTAAAGAAATAATATCTAAATATGGGCCCAAGTCATTAAGTTACTAGGTCAGAAAAGATATTTGCTTACAGAAACACTCTGGCTTTTGCTTTTATTTTGGCATGCCGTTTAAAAAGTGAAAATTGGAAGGATTTCTGTTCTTTGAAACTCATTCTAAGAAGTAAATCTGCATCCTACAGGATGAGGCTGCCTATAATAAATGATCAGAGGGCACACAAAAGCAGCTAGGATATGACCAAGACTAGTACCCTGTGCATAGCAGGGGGAAAGTGCTGAGCAAAATGAACTAGGAATCCTGACAGGAAAGAGAGCCGTTATCCCTGTCTGACTTGTAACACATCTTTCCCACTGACATGCTTAGACATTTAGCCCCTGGAGGGTATTTGGTTTGCCTTCCCAACTGTTGAGATCAGATTGTGTTTTGCCACAAGTTACTAAATATATTGTATAAAACTGTGTTTTCAGACTGTGCTTTGCTTCAAGAGGGTGAAAGATAACTCCTATGTAGAAACAAGAATGGCATCATCTATCTGGCACCACCCATGCTTCATGGGCTATTAAATGACTTCTTCTTGGAAATGGATGGGGTACTGACACCTTATATATTTATTGGAGGTTAATTCAGACTATAGAAGCACATAGGTACATTAAAATCATATCAGAAAAATCAGGACAAATAACAACTTTTACACAACAGACTAAAGAATTAGCATGTACCTTGTCCATAAAGAAGTGGATACCTAGGACAGGTGTGCTGGTGGTACCTAGTGACTTGTCATCTGACCTCCTTGTAAGTATCTCAATGACACTCTCAATTGTTACAAGGACTTCAGGTGGGTTTCAACCTTGTTGATGAGAGAAGAATGAGGAGATGCCAAAAGCTCTAGGATGCCTTGGGGTGTGGTGGTGGTGGGTGACTCAGAGCTTGCTTGATGTGCTGAAACCCCAGAAGCATTCTTGTCTTCATTAGTGCATCCTTGGCTTCCCCGTATGGACACCACCAATTTGGTAGCTATCTTCCAATGGTCACTAAGAAGACATCATGGTATCCTACAACATGTCTCCAGAGCATGGGTCCAAATACTACCCCAATTACAACTGAGACAGGAGTCCTCAGTAGGATTTGTATATGTTTCAGGCTCAGCATGGGAGTTTCCCAACAGCTTTGGACCCTTGCAGGCTTCCTAATATATGTATGGACCCTGCACAATAGCCACCTCCCAGTATTAAGTATAGAATAGGCACCAATATGTGTGCTTGTTTGCCTTCACACAAGTTAGTGATTGCCCAGTGGATGGGAAAGGGGTAATGTAGACATTCATCTGATCCCTAGCCACAGGTGCCATAAGCCAAGGAAAAAAAGAAAGAAGGGGGAAGGGAGAATCTGATTCTCCTAGGATACCATATTTCATCCCACAGGAGATTTGCCACCATTTTAAACTGTTCTTTAGAAGGCAAAAAAGGGAAAGAGAAACAGAAGGAAGAAAGGAAGGGAGGGAGAGAGGGAGGGAAGGAAGGAAGAAGGAAGGGGGATGAAAGAAAGGAAGAGTTGAGGTCCCTGCCCTGCAGAGAGGCTCTTACGGGAATTGTGTGAAGCTATGAAGATGAATACTAAGCTGCAATGCAGACCTCAGGATGTTTGAGATACAAATACTGTGGTATATCTCCCAGGAAGAGCTGTGAGTTCATGGCAGGTCCTGGCCAGGAAAGGGACTAAAGACAGGACAGCTAGAGGGGTGCAGGTACTCAAGTAATTTGGAGCACAATGATTTCATCAGGAGCTGCACATACTAGATGTGGGATTGTTGTGTTTGATATTTGTCTTACTGGATCAGATCTTACTTTGGTCCAGTATTTTCTTGATTTGTTCCTATTGGTCCCTTTTGAAATGGGAATGTTTACTCTGTAGCATTATATGTTGGAAGCATGTAAATTGTGTTTCATTTTATAGGAGCTTACAGTTAAATGACTGCCTTGAGTCTCAGATGAGACTTTAGCCATTGGACTTTTGAACAGTTTAGTCATTGATAAAAATTAGAAATACTTTATAAAGTAGTCGGAATGAATTTTGCATCATGAGTTACCATGAATCTATGGTGGCAAAGGACAGAATATGGTAGCTTGGATGCAAAATATCTCCAAAGGACTCACATATTTGAATACATAATCCCTATTCAGGAAAGTTGTGGAACCTTTAGTAGGGAGATCCTTGCTGGAGGAAGTATGTCACTGGGTGTGGGCTTTGATGTGTTATAGCTCACACCCATCAGTTCTCTTCACTTTCTCACTGCAAATGTTTGCTATTCCCATGCCTTCTGTGCCATGGTGACTCTTCCCTTAGAAATGCTATGCCAAAAGTCCCTTTTCTTCCATAAGTTCCTTTTTGTTGGGTATTTTGTCCAGCAATGTGGGAATGGCTAGTTAAATTGCAAATATAAATCTTACCTTGTGGCTGCTGATCAACTATTATAGGTATGGACATGAGTTTAAATATTACCTGGTGAGATTTCAAGGTTCTTGTCTCATAAAATAAAGATTTGGACAGGGATGCATGAATGGTAACTGTGGTGGTTTGATTCAGGTGTGCCCCATAAACTTATGTTTCCTGAATTCTTAGGTCCCCTGCTAGTGGCCATTAGGATTGGGTCAGCATTGGGACAACAGGTAGAATGCAGACTCCTTTGAAAGGGCTGGGCCTGGATTTTGAAGGAGTATGCTTTTCTTGAAATTCCACTTTATTCCTCCCTGGATTAACACATTAGTAGCCAATCTGGTACCGTGGAGTATTACAAATGTAGAAAAGAGTGAGTCATTGAGTTTGCAACACGTTTTTGTATTGTATTTACTTAAGTTTATTAAGAACAAACTTTGTGTGGATACATAATGTGCTGACATCATCTTATCCCTTCTCCTTGCCCCATTCTAAAGGGGTCCCTCCTCAGTGAGGTAGCTGGTAATCCCCATGGGGATGTGGGTTATGCATGTGGGAGCAGCCATCAGTCATTGGCGGAGGCAATGCCTCTGTGCATGACGTCCCAACCTCTGGCTCTTCCAATCTTTCCACACCCTCTTCTTCAAAATTCCCTGTGCTTTGTTGGGTGTGTTTTAATTTTACTTCAGGGATGAACTCTTAGAAGTCTGTAGATTTCTGCTTTGGCATATGTTGAGTATCTTCAGAATGTTTCTCCTTCATCCCAGCATTGATTGTCAGGCTGTCTATGGAAGCAGCACTCTTGCTCGTCTCCCCACTTCCTCTGTGGCTTTACATGTATCTTAATTGAGATGTGAGGGGTTAGTTTATCTCTTGGTGCCTTGCTCCCTTCCTAAAAGGAAAAACAGATGGAGGGTGAATTAGCTTAGGTTAAATTGGATACGCGTTATTAATTTAGGGAGAGTTTAATGCAACATAGTTTGTGCTTTAAAAATGGCCATGGGCAGCATGAAGCAGGCTTGTTGGATTACCTGTATGGAGACCAATGGAGCCATGATGATGAACCATGGGTTGAAGTGGAGAACCAATGGAGATACCAAAAATATGAGATGGCTGCCAAGGAGAGCTGCCCACACCAGATAAAGTTTGTCAAGACTATGGGCATCCTACTGTAGGGGCAAATTGAAACTCTGGAGATGCCTAAGTTGTTATAATTACTGGACTTGGAGATTTGTCACTGGTTAGTTATTGGACTTGAAGCTACATAGTTTGATCTTTGCCCTGTTTGTTTTAACTTTGTACTGGTTGAGTATTTTTTTTTTTTATGTGTCCAATACCATCTTTTGCAGTGTGAATGTTTACTCTATGAACTTATGTTTTTGTTTGCTTATTTATATTATTGCTCTATTAAAAGAACATGGACTATGAGGATGTTTGAACTTCACTGGGATTGATAAAAACTCTAGGGAGTGGGCTGGAGAGATGGTTTAGAGGTTAGGGCACATGCCTGTGAAGCCTAAGGACCCCACTTCAATTCCCCAGGTCCCATGTAAGCCACATGCACATGGTGGCACATGCATCTGGAGTTTGTTTGCAGTGGCTAGAGGCCCTGGAATGCCTCTCTCTCCTTCTCTCTGTCTATAAAAATAAATAAAAACAAAATCTTAAAAAAAAAAAAAACTCTGGGGATTTTTAAAATTGGACTTAATTCATTGCATGCTACATCATGGATGGTTACCAGTTTATGTGGATCAGGGCAGAATGTGGATATTTTGATTAAGATGTCCCCCATAAACTTATGTGTTCTGAATGCTTAAGTGTCCAGCTGGTAGAGATTTGGAAATTGAAATATCCTTTAGGCAGTGTATTGTTGGGGGTGGACTTATGATGGTGTTATAGCAAGCTTCGCCCTGTCAGTGTTAGGCACACTCTTTTGTTGTTATTGTCCATCTAATATTGGCCTGGAGGTGATGTCCACTGTCTACTCATGCCATCTTTTCCCCCTGCAATCATGGAGCTCACCCTCAAATCTGAAAGCCAAAATAAACACACTCCTCTCATAAATTGGGTTCTTTGTGCAGTGACATGGAACTGACTTCATCATATGCAAATGACTCGACATTGTACTTCATAGACACTTGCACATCTATGTTTATTTCAGTTCTATATACAATATCTAAGAATTAAAAATGGCTCAGATGCCTAGTGACAGATGAATAGATGATGAAAATGTGGAATATAGTAGAATTCTGCTCATCAGTATTATGAAAGTAAAATTGTAAAATTTTCAGGAAAATGAGTGGATCCGGAAATAATCATATTCAAACTCAGAACGACCAAAACAACATGATCTCTCTGATATGCAGTTCTTATCTTATAATGTCTGTAAGTATGCATATATCAGAGGCAAATGTGGATAAAACTTATAAACATTTAATTATAACCAAAAGTCAATATAAAGAGATGAGCTGGAAGAGGCAGGGAAGCATACTTGTGACATGTGAACAGGAGGATGAAAAATATAGACAGGATGCAATTGAGAGAAAGAGTGGGAAGAAGGTGGGATGGTAAATAAACAATAAAAACAACAGCAAAAAGCAATTGGATTTGAAAATGCCATAAATTAAAACAAATAAAAGAATACACACCCATATAATATATATGTGTGTGTGTGTGTGTGTGTGTATATATATATATATATATATATATATATATATATATATATAAAATCTTCATTCCACCAAGTAGCAGCTCAAATATTTTTACCTTATCAATAGTATAGTCAGAAAGACTAAAAGTATTAGAGACAGAATGTTACATCTCCTAATGTAAACAATATGCAAAAATAACCCACAAAAATTCAACATTAAACAAGTTTGATAGCTAGTAGTTGCCTTGATAAAATTGTGTTAAACTTCTTACACACATCCTAGCAACAGGATCAGAAGACCAGGAACATTAGACTTAGACCCTCAAGGCTGGGCTGTGGCATTGTTTTTCATTTCTAAAGTAATATTAATAGTTTACTGTAAGCCCATGTACAATCTTTAGCAAGTTGGAATATTTGTGCTTGGTTTGAAATTAGGAAAAGAAAAGATGTACACCAGAGATACAAATTGAAACAGACCCCAAATCACTTTATAGTTGTGACTTTAAAATATGAAGTTCATGACAAAATGACTATTATTTCACAAAACATAGAATAGACTTTTAAATAAATTAGTACTTTTTTTTAGTAATACATTTCTGAAAACCTAAGAAGAAAAATAAATACATACTAAATGCTTTGATTTGACTTATATCATATGATTTATAAAGGACATTTCTTTTAAATATTAAATGATCTTTCTGGAAAATATGCTAATACATAAATCTCACCAAAGTAGTATTAAAACTACTTTAATAACATGCCATGATATTTTTGCTCTTTGATGCTAATTAATCCAGCAGAGTTTGTGAATTTTGTAGTTTAAATAAATTCATATGATAAAAATTCAACACAAAATATTATTTCATCTACGAAGTACAGGTTTAAAATCATACCACAATATTCATTTCAGTAACTAATCTACAAAAATAAACTTCTAATTATATGTGTATTTTAATCAGGTGCATGCAAATAGAAGGTAAAGCTACTCTCAATTCATTCTTTGGATTCCTTCCACTGATAAAGCCACAGCCGTAAACAGTAATGCTACTTAGCTAATATCTGTCTCTAACAGTTTTGATTCACTCCTGACACAAAAACATAAAAAGGGAATTTCAGTACCAAGTTCCTCCTTTATTTTCTAATGATTTGTTCTCAAAAATAAACCACATACATTATTGCATTTTATTAGTAGTTTTCCCATGTAAGGTTGGTTAGGATCCATGCTTAACATGGCACAACAATATTTCCTCAACTCTCACTATGTGTCATCTGAGTTGTCTCTAAGTATGTACAAACTTATTCCCTTAAAATATGTCTAGGAGATATGGGGTATGGGTCTCTTTAAGGTAAAGTGCTCACTTCGTATGCACGAGGGCCTGAGTTTAGATCCCTAGTACCCACATAAAAGCACAGTTGGGGATGCACATGCCTAGAATGCCAGCACTTGGAGGTGGATGCAGGGCAATCTCTGGGGCTTGCTGGCAAGCTAGGCTAACCAAATCAGTGAGCTTCCAGTTGAGAGAGAGAGAGAGAGAGAGAGAGAGAGAGAGAGAGAGAGAGAGGTCTCAAAAAATAGAGACGGGAAGTCATTGAGGAACACACACATACTCAGGCATATATGCATGTGCACCTGCATTTACATATGCTCACCTAAACACATGTGAATATGCTTACATGTAGGTAGGCATACCACATATGCATATGTATACAATACAAAAAAAATAAAATGCCGGGGTTTGCAGCCTAAAATTATGAACGGTATAAAAATCAATGGTTTCTGCACCAACAGTTTGTAATATTAGTGATTCACAACCTGAAACTTAAAGGAATGGTTTTCCAAATCATTACTAGCACTAGTGCTAGGATTTGAACATTGAGTGTGTAATTCCAGAAGTCATGCTCTTAAACACTTATCTATTATTCATTAAAGATAGTCTAACACAGGAATGAATAACATTTACTTAACAATAACACATCCATAATTTCCTGTTTTTCTCCTGGACAAAACCTCAAATCTCACATGTTAAGGTAACTGTGATGATTTGAATAGATGGCCCACAATATATTCAGTTTTTTATTTGCTTGTAGTTTGCATCTGCAGCCACCTGGCTGGAGGCAGTGTCACTGGGTAGGTCTTGTGGTGTGGTGGTGGGTTTCGGATTTCAATCTAAGGATATGCAAAGTATGCCTAGCTGGAGTTCCTGAAGTATGCTGTGCTATGTGGCATTAGGCTTGTGCTTCTCTCTCTCTGCTTGGTCCTGTGAAGGCAGGCCAGCTTCTTCTGCCATTATGGAACTTCCTATGGATCTGTAAACTTCAATAAACCCCTTCCTCCATAACTGTGCCTAGTTTGGAAGTTTATCTCAGTGAAGATGTAGCTGTCTGCTACAGTAACTAACCTAGTGAACTAAAATGGGACACCTGGAAAACTGAGGAAAAGATATGTAAGTGCAATTTTGCTGGATACCATGACATCCATATATTATAAATAACAGGAAAAGTTATTCCAAGGTAATGGGGAGACTATGGGCAAAGGTATGCAATATGTACATTCTTTAATGATAAGACTGGTCAGATTTGTAATTCGGAATGATCTATGGCAACATTTTAGAGAAATATCCTGAAAATACCTCTAGCAGGACCACTGGGGTGCTGCGTAGAAGTAGTGAGAGTCCACACAGAGCTGCAGTGGTTAGAATGGAAGAGAAGAAAAGACAAGCAGAGATTAGTGCTTAATGATGCCACAGCTGCTTGTCTGTTAGGGATAAAGTATAGGTAAGGAAATTCTTCAGCTTTGTGTTGTCATTGTCAAGGTTCAGGTTCATAGTTACTAACAAAGAGAATGTGGAAGGTGCCATAGGCTTGGAAGGGTAAGATTAATTAGTTTCTTTTCTCATTGCTGTGATAAAATACCTAACAATCCAATGTAAAGGACAAAAATTTTGTTTTGATACGCAAGTTTAGAGAGATTTCCATTTACTGTGGCATGGGACAGAAGTGGCTCAGTCTGTGATGAATATTCACATGGTCTTGTACCAGAAAGCATAGAAAGGGAGGACTGAGGGCAGGTATTGTCTTCAGTAGCCTAAGGGCTACACAACTTTCAAAGTAGCACCACAAGCAAGGGACCAAAGGCTCAAAAAAATGCAACCCTGGGGCACATTTCAGATAGAAGAAATACATAAAATAAAGATTTGTCCTGCATGAAGCTATAGGATTTTGGAAGACAATAAGGGAAGCATTGTTCACTTTCCAAGCTTGAGAGAAATCATTGCAAGCATGTTTCTAGCCCTCAAGAAAAAAAAAAAAAAAAAGTATATATATACATAGTGGACCAAATTTTTATTACATATCGTGAGTTGCTCAACTGGAACCATTTGATCTTACAAATGATGAATGAAGTCATTTTCCTCTCTATCCAAATAATGGTCAACTACTGCCACTGCGTTTCCCAGCTTACAGTCCTTAAAGCTTTTGTTTAACATCTAAAAAAACATATTACAACGCTTTATTGAAATGTCTCAGGAGCATCCATTCTGTTTTGACAGGCTGTGTAATTTATTTATAATTGCTAAACAGACATTAGTAATTTTATTCCTACCTCACCAATATTGTTTTTTTTTTTTCTGAGAATGTCTTCAGAATTTGTCAAATAATATTTGTTTCTCAGTACACTTTAATTTCTTACACATTCACTTCTACTTCTAAGACATTCAAGTATATATGCCAAAACCATCAATCTTTTTTTTTTTTTAATCTAGTAATGTCTTGGTAACAATTTAGACTATAATAGTAGAATGATTCTTTAAAAGTTACTCTCTATGATAACAAGGCTAGAAAGTCTGACTTACAATGAGGGCCAGTCTCATAATAGGAAGGAAAGTTATGAGCCAAGACCTTGAAATAGCATTCATCTTTTTCTGAAATAATGACTACATGATGCTCAGCATGCATGACTTATTTTCTAAATACATTCAGAAGATAGCAGTTAGGTGGGTTTTTTTTTTTTTGAGAAAAATATGTAATTTTATACTTAGTGAGGTAACCCAGGCCCAGAAAGCCAAAGGTTGCATGTTCTTTCTCATATGTGGATCTTAACTACAAATGTTTGGACTTGTATGTGAGTTGGAACAAAACTCAGTAGCAGAGGCCAGTAAGCTAGAAATGGGACATAAGAGAAGGAGGGGGCACTAAAGGGGATGGTATTTTATATATGCAATTAGAAGAACAGTTTCTTGGGACTAGAAAGACTCAAGTGAGGTCGGAGGAAGAGACTAAGTAAAGGAAAGGTGGGCAGATGGCTAATCAAAATCTAAAAGCGTATGAGTAAGTCATATGTTAACCTACTTTTTTTGGACAATGGCACACCCAGAAGCCATAGATTGCTACTAGAAAATTTTCAGTTACAGTTATGTGATATCTTCCAATGTGCTGTTGGCCAGGGAGGTCTCTGATGCCCCCAAAACATTACAGGCCATTGTCAAAGCTCTCAGTTTCCTACCAGGAAGAGATAGTAAGACTCTATTGCTGAAGACTTCATATGCTTGGGCTATAAGGTCACTGAGAATTCTTCCTGGAGCTAAGTTGCAAAGCTCCTCTATGTAGAGTAGCTGACAGAAAGCTGCAAAAAGCTATGTTGCATGCAGCTCCATGGGAGAGAGAGAAGTCATCACAGGAGATAAGCAACAGTGAGCACTGCAAGGCTTAAATTTGGCTAGCCAGGCCAAATGAGCCAATGGATACAATAGTGTCATGTCTGTTATGAGGAAAACCAACTGCTCTCTAATTTGACTGGAGGCCCACTCCATGAGAGGTAATACATGCCTAATACTGAAAACCTATGATGGGAAAAGTCATGAGCCCTGGGGGTGTAATGCCTGCTGGTGTCTGGCTAAATGTATATAATTGTGCTCACCAAACAAACCAGTAAACAGATATTTTAATGTTCATACCCATATATTAATGCTACTCTCACTTTTGGTTGGAGAAGAAAAAAAGTGAAATGAACAAATCCTTGATTAATCAAATATCCCTGGAATATCAGCCTCTAAAGAATCAAAAGTATGTTTCATATAACTTAGTAACCTCAAACACACTTTTATTAATACATTTTCCACTTGAGTAAATTGAGGAAAGACATTTTGATATTTTCTATCTTCACATCCTATTTATGTTCTTGTACTAACATTTCCATGGTTATTATGATTTGTACTAACTTGCCAGTGTTGCCATAATAAACATTACAAACATAGTAGCTTAAAAGAACATGAATTGGGCTAGACAGAATTGTCACCTACCCAGAATATTTTTGCACTAAAAATTGAATCATCAGGCTGGGGAGATGGCTTAACAGTTAAGGCACTTGCTTCTAAAGCTTGAGGACCCAGGTTCTCTTCCCCAGTACCCACATAAACCAGATGCACAAGGTGGCACATTCATCTGGAGTGTGCTTGCAGTGACTAGAGGCCTGGGCATGCCCATTCTCTCTCTCTTTCTCCCTCTCTCTTTGCCTCTTTCTTTTATGCTCTCTCTCAAATAAATAAATAAATAAATAAATAAATAAATAAATTTTAAAGAGCATGAATTGATTCTCACTCATCCTGGAATCTCAAAGTCAAAATCCAGGTTTCAATCTAGTCATGTACCTATGAAAGGGTCAGGGAGATTCTAACTGTCTTTTGTAGATTCAGATATTCTCTAGAGTTCCTAATTCTGATGCTGTATTGGTAAAGTTGACTATATCCTTCATGGCATTTTGTTCCATATATTCTGTCTATCTCTTCATCCATTTCTCACTTCTTGCCCTTGGATTCAGGATCCTCCCTAATCCTTTGTAATTTCATTTTAACTTGGTTGCATCTATAAAGGAGCTATTTCCAGTTAAGATAAGATTATATAATTCTAGATACTTTAAAGAGGAAATAGAGGAGGAAATAATTGTCTAGCACACTATATGGCATGACTTACCTACAATGGTAAAGGTTGTGCAAGGGTATCTCTTTCTTTTACAGTAAACTTATATTGATTAAATAATTTGTTTAAATATTTTTTTTTTATTCCCAATAAGAGATGAAATAGCTCATGACAGGAACTAGAGTCCAAAATGGAAATCAAAACTCCAAAAACACAAAAGATGTGCAAAAAAGATAATTTGAAGGAGAAAAAATGATCTAAAATATGTTATCTGAATTAAAAGGAAAGAAGAGAAAGAAGCAGAAGCATCACAGATAAGATGTTGAATTTCAGAAGATTTCTAGACGTGATCAAGAATTCCAGAGACTAAAAACCTGGAGGATGGGAAGGGAATATGGATTGGAAAACAAGAAAACTTCTGGGTAAATCTGCCTGTGGCACAGTGAGACACCTGACATTCACCCTGTCCCATGTACATGAGTGCTTGTTCCATTCCAAGCATTAAACCAACATTTAATTACCTCCTTCCTTCATGCAGAGATTACTGAAAATGATATTATATCTGAGGGTCTCAGGAACATTGGGAGGCAGAGCTTAAAGGGAAGTCTATAAATGTCCAATAAGGCATAAATTAAAACACAGTCTTCATGATTATACTCCAGAGAAAGTAACCATACATTTTCTGTGTGTGTGGGGGGGGGGGGGGTGCACATATGGAGAAATTGAGGAACTATAAATAAGGTACTGACATTTGTAACTTCCCAACAACAATTAATTTGCTATTTTATCACCCTATAATGAGTCCTAACAACCAGCAAGTCTTGCCCATGCACAATCAATCAATCAATACTTTGAGTTCCTCTTTGTTAAATCCCAATGAATGAAGAGCCACAAACATTTAAGGAAAATCTACAATAGGAAAATGAGAGAATAAACATATTAACCTTGCAAAAAGTAAAAAAAGAAAATGTCTCAGGAACTATCCAGATGGCTCTCTCACCCATCAAGTCTTTGCTCAAATTGCATATCCTTTGATTTACACAACATTCCCAGTTGCATTTTCCTGTAGAGCTCTTTCTGCCAGCCATGACAAAAACTAATAAGCAGTGAATTGATCAGGAACTGAATCTTTATTCAGTTTATTTTGAGTGCTGGGAATCTGAAGAGTTAGCAAATTAACATCCCAGAGATTTGTCATTCTTCAACCATTTTCAACCAGCAGATTTTACAGAGTGTGAAAACAAAGGCAGTCAATCATTCCAAAACTTAGTCTTGCCCCCTCTGGTCAGGTCATCAGTCTTGTCTCTGAGACTCATGATGTTTCTCTTCTTATCCTCTCCTGCACTTTTTTTTTTCTCATTATTGTCTCTGTCTGTGGAGTGAGGATTTCATATACACCAAGGCCATTTGTATTGTATCTAAGTTAAAATGTAATTCAGAACAAGCAAATCATTACCACTGTATATGTGCTGAAATACTTATAATACATACCTATAGATTCCTTTATATAACATGAAGTAAAAGTATGTTCATAACAGCTATCTGACTCTTCTGTCCCCTATCACTGGGATTCTCTATTTCACATTACTTTTTTATGATATTAATTCTCAATTTTAGAATATGTCACAAATTATTCTCTGCTAAATTAGCAAATTAATTGTTGATGACCGTGCCTTTTAGACTGTATACTTCATGGAAACAAAAGTCTCTGTTTATGTGATTACTGAATTATTTCAAGTGCTTAGAGTGAATAATTGTATTAATTTTGGCACATGGAGATTTAAAAAAATGGCAATAGCTTTAACGTGGTTTTATCATTCAGGTTTCTTGGAAACTGGGGTGAAAATAAATGGAAACAAATATTATTAGTATAAACTTGTTAGCTTTATCTGTATTGTGAAATTATTATAAATATTCCCAAAATATATATTTTTTAAGGTTGGAGAGATGGCATCATGGTTAAAGTGCTTGCCTGCAAAGCCTAAAGACCCAGGTTTTATTCCCAGTACCCATGTAAGACAGATGCACAAGGTGGAACATGTGTCTGGAGTTTGATTGTTATGGCTAGAGGCCCTGGAGTGCCCATTCTCTCTCTCTCTCTCTCCCACCCTCTTTCACTTTCTCTCCCAAGTAAATAAATAAAATATTTTTTTTAATATTAGTTTTCCTTATGAGAAAATTAAGTTTAGACATTATATTAGGTTTCTTTTCCATGTTGCTATGACCAAATACCCTGAGAAAAGCAACTTAAGGAAGGAAAAGATTATTTCAGTTTGTAGTTGGAGGTTATAGCCCTTCATGCAGAGGAGGCAGGGCAGCAGAAGCATGAAGCAGAGCTGGTCACATTGAGTCCACAGTCAGGAAGCAGAAGCCAATGCAGAGCCCTCTGCTCATGTTACTTTCCTTCCTATATTCACTCAAGGACATATGAAATGATATTGCCCACAGTTAGGGTGGATCCTCCCACCTCTCTTAACTCAATATAGAAAATCTCTCAGAGATAAGCCTAGAGATTTGTTTCCATGGTGATTCTACATCCTGTCAAATTGACAAGAAGAGATTAACCACTATGTTCAACAAATCAGAAGAAAGACTAAATTTTACATTTGTTGATAATAGATAAACAAGGGGAATGGATTAACCAGTGTTTATTTGTTTGCTTGTTTTATTTCAGATGACATTCTTACTTTTTATCTGAAACCATGTGTGTGATTCCTATGCCTTAGATTTACTTTGGGATTTTCCTTGGGAACCTTGTGCTGAGGAAGCAGAGATTTATTTTCAACTGTCCACTCTTGTTTCCATAAAATTCTCTGTGCCAATTCACATATTGACTTTTCCCATTTTTCTTGAATCTAATTGCAAATAATAAAGTGCATTCAAAACATTTAGGAAAAAGTTACATAATAGTGTAAAAGCAGGCTTTCTTCATTTTGTAAGATGACATCCTAAAATTGTGAAAAATGTACTGATCTGCTACAGAGTTATATTCACTGAATACTTTTTCTTCAAGAACTAATTGTTATAAAGCTAAAAAAACATAAAAATGCATTTTAACATATATGTAATATTTTAATAATCAGAATATGCTGCTATTTCCATTTTTTAAAGTTTTCACAGGTTAACTCTTGAAATTATCTATATTTTATGAAGTAAATGACATGATTTGGGAAACTTCATCTTGGCAAGTTAAACTGATGAGGTTGGTAGTGACTTTTCTTATCATTAGTAGTAAATAAATTGGGTAGAAAACATAGAGCTTTAGCCTGAATGCTAGGTGGCTTTATTTCTTCTATGAATAGTCTAAGGTTGAGTTGTTTTCAAAATTACTTCCAGATTTTCTCCATCATTGCTATAGGGGTAATTTTTTGTGCTAATGCCTTGGAAAATTCAATTTAAAAAATAGTAAAGACAAAGTCTACGCTTATCAAACCAATGGCTGTTTGCTGCCAAGCCATATAGTGGGCCATGCCCTTGAGCAGCATATAATCTGAGTGGAAGAACAGATGTGTAAACTAACAGTAACATGTGGAGTCCAGCTAAAGTATATACACAGGTCACTAGAGCCCTGTAGAAGAGCTATGGGCATATCTGTGATGGATTAGAAATGGTTTCAAAGAGAAAAATGTAATGTCAGAACTGAGTCATGGAGAGTGCAGAGCAATTAGTCTCCTTTTTTAATGGATAATGGATGTCAATGGAAAACGGCTCAAAGGACAGACACAACAAAAAACACTAGACCATAAAACATATAGGGTCAATGTTTTTTACTGAATATAAAATGGAAGCAGAAAGTGGGGAATCAACTTATAGTGGGCCTTGAAGGAGCTGTCAGTGAAATCAGTAAGTATAGAGTGGGGGAAGGGTACAATGGGAAAGACATCTCTCTCCCAAGGACATAAAAAGTAATCATAGCATATAGGCTCTGAAGGAAACTCCATACATATTTCAGGTAAAAAAAAAAAAAAAATGAGTCAAAGAATAATAAATCCCCAACCAGTACTCAGAAATCCCTGTAACTCAGTGTGATGACCTCTAAAAATCACCATTGCTCCCATTAACCATATTGAATGATTCATGGTATTCATAATTTATAAATGAGAAATTAAAAATGGTCAGGATGTTTCATAATTTATCATCTTTCTAAAGATGTGTTTTGTATTACAGCTATGATAAGATCATGTCAAATAACTAGATCTTAGTGAGTAATTTAAGATAGCTAATGAGAAAAGAAGGCAGAGAAGTAGAGTGAGGGAGAGGGACAGAGAGAAAGAATGGGCATGTCAGGGCCTCCAACCACTGCAAATGAATTCCAGATGTATATGCCGTCTTGTGCATCAGCCTTATATAGGTCCTGAGGAATCAAACTTGGGTCCTTTGGCTTTGCAGGCAAGTGCCTTAACTGCTAAACCATCTCTCCAGCTTGATAAAACCATTTTTAATGCAATACAATTCTCTAGGTAGATGAAACTTCTGTCTATAGCTGACCTTATTCCACAGTGGATTGAATGACTGAAATGAATTAGATTGATGTGCCATGAAAAAAAAAAAAAAAAACAAAAAAAAAAACCAGGGCTGGAGAGATGGCTTAGCGGTTAAGCGCTTGCCTATGAAGCCTAAGGACCCCGGTTTGAGGCTCGACTCCCCAGGTCCCACGTTAGCCAGATGCGCAAGGGGGTGCACGCGTCTGGAGTTCGTTTGCAGAGACTGGAAGCCCTGGCGCGCCCATTCTCTCTCTCTCCCTCTATCTGTCTTTCTCTCTGTGTCTGTCGCTCTCAAATAAATAAATAAAAAATTTCAGAAAAAAACAGCATTTAATAAAGCTAATTCTAAGATATACAGTAAATACATGAAATTTAACATAAAATGAGTAATTAAGTACAGAACCCAAAACTGAATATGAATCAGCAGATTTATACAGTGGTACCAAATTCCCATGATTACAAAATGTATCTATTTTGCTGGTGTTCTCTGCCTCTTTCCAACTCCCTTATCTCTCTCTCTTGCACACACATGTGCAGTTTCAGGTGCTTGGTGTCTTGCTTTATGAACTGAAAGCTGCGCACAGGTAATCAAGTAATAAAGCAGCAAGACACTTTATTAAAAGAAAGCAATAATAAAGTTTTGAATACACTTCCAACAGATAACAGACCATTCCATAGGACATTCAAGGACACCAGGAAGTGGTCTAGGGCTTCTCTTTATAGTGTTTTCAGGGGAGGATGGAATTGGTTGCTAGAAGCATAGTTTGGGTTGTTTTCTAGTTTGGGGAAAATCATATATATATTGATATATATGATTTTAGTCCATATATATATATATACATATTGAGGTGTATATGGATATTAGAATATAAATATTGACTTTTCTCTAATGGTTCACTTACAGAACACTATTTGCCTTCCTGTGAACATACCCCAAACTAGTTCAGGCTGGGGGGTCCCCCATTGTTATGAACCCTGTCTATCTAAGAATATATTTGAGTGGTTACTGATCATGAAGAATGGTTGTTAAGGAGAGAAGGAAACTACTTCACTGTGTGGAGTGGGATGTTTATGCAGCTAGGTGCAGGTGGCAGTCCCAGATTCCCAACAGGTTGCTAGGTACATTGTGTAGGAAAAGGCTGTGTTTACTTCTCAAGCCAAGCAGTGTCCTGGTGACTGTACTATTGCTGGTATGTGCCTGCCTCATCCCACCACTACTCTTCCCATTGATAAGATTAAGTTCTCAGTCTAAGTCTGTACTGTCATATGTATAAAGAACCAAGTCAGGAAAGAATCACTAGTTGGTTTCCTCAGTAATGCTGTAAGAAATTTATGTAATTGCTTCATGATGGGATGAAATACATCACAACCATTTGGGAATAAAAATAGGTACGATTTCTACTTGGATATTTCATCATTATATCATGCAAATTCAATGCATTCCCAGTGTAGTGGTTACTTTTTTCCTCCATTTCTTTGACCAAATACTTGCAAAGAAGCAACATCATGAAGGAAGGGTTTATTTTGTCCTATAATTTGGGAGATGCAGTTTATCATGGTGGGGGAAAGCATGGAGTGAGAACAAAAGGCAGCTGTTCACACTGCATATTCAGGAAGCAGAGGGAAATGAATGACAGTGTTCAGCCTGGTATTCTCCTTTTATTTAGTTAAGTATCCCAAACCATGGTATGGTACCACCTATGGTTAAGGTGGAACTTCCTGTCTCAGTTGAGCTGGAAAGTCCATCACCCCACAAATATGACCAGAGAGATGTCTTCCAGATGATTCCAGACAGATCTTATCAGGCTGATAATAGTAACCATCACATTCAAAAATCATATATTACATAGTCTAAAAAAATTTAAATATAGTTAAATTCCCCCAAAACAAAACAAAAAAATAGTCAAAGTAATCTCAAACAAAAAGAACAAAATGGACCCATAATGCTACTTGATGCCAAAAATATAAAGTATAATAATAAAAGTCGTGTATGTTGTGGTTTCAATCAGATGTTCCCATAAACTCACATGTTTTGAATGCTTGGTCTCCAGCTTGTAGCAATTTGGGAGGTAAATCTTTGCTGGAGGGGGTGTGCTGTTCATGCCAACCTTTGGAATGTTATAACAAAACTTCGCCCTTGCCATGCCTCTGCTCCCTCTCTTTCTGAAGTCTTCCTAATGCTTTAAGAAGAAGATATATCCAGCCTCTGCTCTACCATGTTTTCCTGCCATCAAAAAGACACTTAAATGTACCAAAGCAGGAATCCAGAAGCTGCTGAGTGAGTGCTCAGCACTAAAGTAGACCTAAAACACACATACCATGGCTCAGGAAAGATTGTAAGAGTCTCAGAGTGGGAGGGAATATTCAGTGGCTGTACTCCTCCAATAATGACTGACTCCTGCTCTCACAATTTATAACCCACAACCTCACGGGAATACCAGTAATCCCACTGAGGAAGGTCTTCAGTGGGATGGGGACAGGGAAGAAGGAGATGATGGTTCCAACACCTAATGTGTCCATACAAAGTTTCTACATAATAAAGCAGTAGAGGAGGAGGAGGAGAAAGAGAAGGAGAAAGGGGAAGCAGCAGTAGCATGCTGTCAAGACTGTAAATTAACATAATCCTTGTCTACCCATCAGTTGCCTTTGGTTGTGTATTTTCTCCTAGCAGTGTTAAAATAACAACAGTATGATTGATGGGCCTCATATGAAGTGAGTTAGCTTTTTGTTTCCAAGAGAAAATACATAAGACAATCAACTTATAAAATAAGAAAGATTTATTTTGGTGCACAGTTATTTCAGTCCATAGTCACTTGGTCCCATTGCTTTGTGGCTTGTGGCAAGGCAGAATATAATGTCTAAGAGCACATTGAAGAGTCAAGCCACTTCACCTGTGGTGACCAGGAAGCAGAGAGAGAATGAGAAGAATCATCAGAGTTTCCATATCCCCTTAAGGACATATTCCCCGTGGCATTGCATCTTACCCTAGGTACCTCCTTCTAAAATCTTTCATCTAGGTACCTTCTTCTAAAGAGAACACAAACTCCCAACAGCACCACAGACTGCTTCTAAAGGTTTCAGTACACTGACTTTGGGTCACAATCCAGATCCAAACTATAGCAGGCTCCTAATTTTAAATGAGCAAAATCAATGGCTTAGTCATGATACAACAAATACCATGAATTAAATAGTTTCTAAACCATCAAAACTTATGCTTCATAGGAGGAGGTTAACATTCTTGTGTCATGTGTGCTTTCTAGTGAAGACCTTGGCCTGTAAAGCTACTGATCACGACATATCTGTATACTCAGATAGTACAAAGTGAGACAGGAACATTCTGCCATGCCTCTAAAGCAAGCACTTAGCACATTCAAGGCATCCAAACCAAGATGATAAGATGATCAAAAATTGTGTCATCAGAACACTTTGATCTGGAAAAAGAAGCTGCAGACATCAGAAAGTGCTAGAGAAATGAGACAGATTGTTTAAAGACTATTATCAATCATGTTAATCATCTTGAATGCAATCTGAATGAGTGGTATTAAATGTGTGTTTGTCTGTGAATGTATGTATATATGTGTGCATATGTATGTGTGTGCATGAACATATACATGCATTTTAAAATTCTGTAGCCCACAATAATTTAAAATTTGTTATTAGTCCACATTGGTGCTGAACTCATAGCAATCCTTTTGCCTTAGTCTATCAAGTCCTAGGTTTAACAGATGTAAGCAATCGTGCTTGGCTTTTAATTAAATAATTTTAAAAGTCATTTTGAGTGGCATGCAATGGTGTAGTCATTAGAGGAAGGCAAGAAACCAAACATACCTTGTTTTGAAGTTTTGAAGACATTTCACAGTGGTCACAGAGTCAAACAGAAATGAAAATAATTTTAAAATTATATGTCACTAACAAAAAAAAAATGACACCTTTAAAACAATTTGAACTATCGACAGGAATTACAATCATGAAGCATGCACATTATGAAGCAATAGCTGATAGCATTCAAATAAAATAAAATAAATACAATGCTTCAGATTTAAGTTATCAAGTTAGTTTGATGAATGAACACATTTAAATACTGTAAAACAGAGATACTGGCTTTCTTCACAAAACATAAATTTCTTATAAACACAAAATAGAGAAAATATTTAAATCCCACTAATGGGGTCATTCACCATTCTAGAAAAAATACTTTGGATCTCAAATGAATGGATTCAGCATTTTCTAGCTATTAAGTCATAATGTCACATACCTGTCACATACTTCGAGGAGCAGAGAACATTTTGAGATTTATGATCAATACATAAATGATAAGAACGAAAATTGACAAATAACTGTAACATGCTGAAAATCAAATTTTCTTAACCAGAGTACTTAAAATTTTGCAGTGTGAATTTCTTCATTACAGAAGTAGACCTGTGTATTTTAGGATATTTATGGTATATCTGAACTCTGCAACCAACTAGCAGTACCCATTCCTCCAAATCACAGTATGCACCAAACTTGTCAACAGACAGTACCAAATGTTGCTTGGAGAACAAAATAACCCTTAGTTGGCAACTACTATTTTCAAATATATCTGCATATTGGACTTTCAGTCACTAACTAGATGTTATGATTAATCTTCACTGTCAAATTAACTGTATTTGGAATAACCAGGAGACACACCCCTGAGTATGTCTGAGTGTATTTCCCAAGATATTTACCTAAAACAAGCAGACTCACCCTGGATGTGGATATCACTATCCCATGGGCTAAAGTCCAGACTAAACTAAAAGGAAATATAGGAGGAGGCCAACTAAGCACCAGCATTTAGCTTTCTCTTTTCCTAACTGCTGACACAAAGTGACTTACCACCTCAAGCTTCTGCCACCAAGCCTCCCTGACATGAAGGGCTCATGTCACGGCATAAAGGAAGGACTCAAACCAAGACAAACCCTTTCTTCCTTATGTTGCTTTGTAGGTGTTTGATCACAACAAGGATACAAGTTGCTGATGTATGAATACTAAAATAAAATCTTCCTTCCATTAAATTAGCAAGCCACATATTTGATCAATTTACTATTGGACTGGATTTACTGTATTCCTCCCTACATTTGCTGGAGACAGCATTAGTTTTTCTCACCACTCATAATGTTCATCTGCCAATAGTGTTGGACTACATTTTAATTAGGGACCAACCTGGAGTGATTAGGGTAATAATGGAATTGGCAGAGAAACTGTGAAGCTTATTCAAAGTATATTAATTAGCAAACACATTTAAATCTTTCATATTAAGAAAAATAGATTCATTTCTAATTCATATTCATTATAATTATAACACTTTTAAGCAGGTATTGAGACCAAGATTAATAACTGCTTTCTGGCCTAAACATATTTCATAAGTTTTTATTATATACAAATTTGTAATGAGCTTCTATTGATCAGCTAATGGTTTGCCTTATAATTATTCAATATGCAGATAATTCAGGATAATTTGAGAAAGGGAATTAATGCAGACAGCCTATGCTGAGGAAGCTTTCTTCTGCATGCTCTTGACTTCTCGTCAGGAGGGCTTATCTTTGCCCTCCTGCTTCAGTGTCTTTACTGCTCCTCTACTCATTTGGTTATCATTATCTCTGCACACTGCAAAATACAAGTTCCTCTACAACCTTCCACAAGTCAATAAAAATGGCAATTAGAAGCTCTATAATTAACTGTTATTTTTACTTTTTTTTCCATTTAAGCCAGTATCTTGCCCTATTACAACTTTTGACTTTTTTATGTATATGTTATCTGGTATGAAAGTTAAATGCAGGAAAGAAATGAAATCTGTTCTTTAAATGTATGATGCAATCTTTTGAGAAGAAATATCCATATAAATCAACATTTGTTCAAATCAGCTCATGTTAAAGGATATTGAAACTTTTGTGACAATGAAAAGAAAATATGTTGTTTTCATTTTAATGCTATTTTGTGCCTATTAGAAAAAAAAAAACATGTTTAGTATGTTGGTCACTTAAAATATTCTTTCCTTTCTGAATTAATTATTACTGTCAATATCACTCTTCTCCACAAGTCCCCAAGCTTTAGCACATGGAATAATGTCTCCTTTATTTGTTATTTCACACATCCTAATTGCTAACTGCTCATATTTATAGAGCACCTACTTTGTGGCAAGCATTATGCTAGAAGTTGGCCATAACACACTTAAAATTCTTCAATTTTTTTAGATGGGAATTCACTTACCTTACAGCTATGTCATGATTATATGATTTATATAAATTTGAACTATATCTGCCACCAAATTAGGGAATTACTTCTTTATATTTGACAATAGCTAATATCTTAAAATAACCTAACCTTATTCTCATCTCTCTACCTTGTTTTTTTGATATTCTTCCCATAAATGTAATGATATGAAAAATGTTTGTAAAATTTTGATATAGCTTCAGTTTTGGATAACCCTGCTCCCACTCCCTCATTCTCTCAATTTTCCCACCACTTTCTCCACTTAAAACTTTCTACCTCCACTTTACTACTCCCTCCCCTTAAGCCCTTTCCTTCCCTTCTCATGACCTCTTTCTAGATTTCTGGCCTTTACTGACTTGCTCCAGGGCAATTTCTACTACAATACAAGGCTTTCATCAATGAAAAGAAGAACAATGTGTCATTTGCAACAGCATGGAAAAATCTAGAGCACATAACATTAAGTAAATACAAGTGAGGCACAGAGAGACAAATAATTGTTTATTCTCTCATACCTAAATGTTAAAGAAGTTGAGCTCTGAATAGGAGTGGTATTATTATTCAAATACTCAATCCCTCCCCCTCACACACATAGGTTCAAGTGTTTGAATACTTAGTGCCTTCTGTGGGCAATGTTTGGGAAGACCTTACTAAGATTGAACCTGCTAGAAGTGGATTGGCTAGAGAGATGGCTTAGTGGTTAAGGCACTTGTCTGCAATGCTAAAGGACCCAGGTTCGATTCCCCAGGAGCCATGTAAGACAGATACACAAGGTGGTGCATGTGTCTAGAGTTCATTTGCAATGGTTGGAGGCCCTGGTGCAACCATTCTCTCTCTTTCTCTGTCCCCTCTCTCTACCTCTTTCTTTCTCTCTCAAATAAATAACTAAAAGGAAAATATTTTTAAAGGGCTGGAGAGATGGCTTAGCAGTTAAGCACTTGCCTTTGAAGCCTAAGGACCCTGGTTTGAGGCTCGATTCTCCAGGACCCTCGTTAGCCAGATGCACAGGGGGGCGCATGCATCTGGAATTCATTTGCAGTGGCCAGACGCCCTGGTGCGCCCATTCTCTGTCTCTCTGTCTGCCTCTCTCCCTCCCTCTCTCTACCCCCTCCCCCCCCAGTCTCTCTCACTTTCAAATAAATAAATAAATAAATAAATAAACAAGAAGTGGATCACTGGGGACAGGTTCTGTTTCTCCTTTTGCTTCCTGACTCCAATATAGTCCTGACTTCCTGCTATGTTACTGTAACTTCCCTACCATGAAACTATTTTTTATAAGCCAAACATAAGCCATTCACTTCCTTATGTTGTCTTTGGTCAGGTGTTTCTTCACATCCAGAAGATAGGAACTGATAAAGAAAATTGTGAGGCCACTGCTGCCATACACCTGGACATGTGCTTCCTAATAAGCTTTTGTTCTGCTTTGCAGAAGGGATGAGGAAGTTTGAAACTTTGGGCAAGATAAGCCTTACAATGCTGTATGGAAACTTTACAGAGCCATTCTGGTGAGGACTTGGGAGACCAGAATGCTGGGAGAAACATAGACAATCTTAACTCATGAGGTTTTAGACAGAAAAGTGGATTTTCAGTAACTGGACTAGAAAAAGTTCATCTGATATTCTGGCAAATAATCTGTCTCCATTCTATGACTGTCCTGAGAACTTAAGTGAGTTTTAATTTCATCATAATGGACTAATTAGCTAAACTGGGGAAATTTCCATACAGTGCAGGATACTGGCCATTTGAATGTGAGTTTGATGATCCAGATACCACAGGAAATCAATGTGAGTTTGATGTTCTGGACACTACAGCCAACAAAGTGGTTGTGGTAAAGAGATTAATAACAATAAGCCTACTTCTCTGTAGTAGGACAATAAGAAATAAGCTCCAAGTATAAGACCCCACTCATTAAATATTTTAGCTTGTTAAAATACAAATTATTTTAAGAGGAGAAAGCTTAAAGTGAGAAAATGCCTCAAAAAGTATTGCCTGCTTGAAAAGAGTTGCCTAAGAAAGTGTTTAGCCAAGGTCAGCCTGAAAAGCATATACACATAGAGCTGAGATCCATGGTAGCCCAGCTCTAACCCAAGCTGGCAGCAGAACTTGGCATCATCATACATGTGGTGCTGGTTTTATAAGCATGAACAATGTAGGATTGAAGATGTCTTAGAATATTTCACCATAGATCCAGACAGCTACTTAGGCCAATCTTGTATATTAGAGTCAGAATCCCCACCTGAGCACTTAGGAGACCATTGTGTAGAGGGATGAAGAATATTCCTAGGCTGCAGTGGAAATCCTAACATGTTGGAGATACAAGAACAATGGGATATCCACAAAGAAAGCTTTAGGCTCAGAGTAGAGCCAGCCCATTAAAGAGTCTGTGTATTACAGGTAGTGGAGCTATGGGCAGAGGCTACTAAGCCTTTCTGAGCATAGATGATATCATCAAAGTCCCAGAGACTATAGAAGGAACTGCAATATTTGGTGGTTACTCTGCTGGTTTTCAGTCTTTCATTGCTCCAACTTTTCCTTGTTATTCCCTCATCCCTCCCTTTACTTGTTGGGATAGGTAAAGACTACAGGAACTTTTAGAGTTAGACTGAATGCATTTTGCATCATGAAATGGACATGAAGCCTATGGGTATCAGAAGCCGAATGTTTGGGTTGTAATATTAAATAACCCCATAGGTGCATATGCTTGAATACCTGATTGAATTCCTGCTGGCACTTTTTGGGAAGATGGAGAACCTTTATGAGGCAATGCATGTCTGGAGAAAGTAGGTCACTGGTAGTGGGATTTGATGTTTTACTGCCTGGGTCTCTGATTGAAATGTGACACAAATGTCTTCCCTACCATGAAAATTCTCCTGGACACTTTAAGCCAGTAACAATCACTTCCCTTTCTTGAGTTAAGTAAGTTATGGTGTGTTAAATCTGGTAGCTGTTCATAGTAATGAGAAAGTAATTGGTATAGTGATCACAGAGGCTGACGAGCATAAGAAAAGGGGAATAGGCAGATATTGTTTAAAAGCACAAAGTTCCATAAGAGATGAACAGGTTTTGATATCCTTTTGCACAGTATGGTGTGCACAGTTAACATTAATGCATCAGACTATATTTCAAAATAGTTAAGTCAGATGGTCTTCAATATCCTCACCATAGAAATGTGGAAGGTGTTTTATGTAATATGCCATTTGTTATGGTTTTGGTTATTATATAAGTATTCATCTATCAAGATATCACATTACTGGCTATAAATGTATACAATTATCATTTATAAGTTAATAATAAACAAAATTCAGTGCCTAGTGATCAACATTGAATTTTATTATGTTTTATGGTAATGAGGTAGTCTGGTAAAAATGAATGTTTGGGCCAGAGATGGCTTAGCAGTTAAAGTGCTTGCCTGCAAACCCAAAGGACACAGGTTTGATTCCCCAGGACCCATGGAAACCAGATGTATATGATGGCACATGCATCTGGAATTCTTTTGTAGCAGCTGGAGGCTCTGGCTTGCCCATTCTCTCTATCTGCCTCCCTCCCTCCCTCCCTCTCTCTCTCTCTCTCCCCCAAATAAATTAGTTTTTTTTAATGAAAGTCTAAGTCTCCCTTTATAATCTTGTGTTTAGGAAGATTTTTCTGTATTTCTGGGCAAACACACTAAAATTCCCCAGTGTACAAGCCTTAAAAGTGGCCTATACATGTTTCTACACTTTTGAAGTCTTTCTCAAAGAATTGAAGCAACAAACAGGGTGTAGTGGCACTTACCTTTAATCCCAGCACTCCAGAGGCAGAGATAGGAGGATCACCAAGAGTTTGAGGCCACCCTGAGACTACATAGTGAATTCCAGGTCAGCCTGAACTAGCATGAGATCCTACCTCAGAAAAGAAAAACAAAAACAAACAAACAAATGACAACAAAAAAAGAATTGAAGAAAGGTATACACAAGTAATGAAGTAATGAAGAAGCAAAATACCTACCTAGGAATAAAGAGATAGGAAAGGGTTGAAACATGACACAAAAGAAGCAGAAGACCACTAGTGTGGAGGACAATCAAGGGTCTGAGTATTGCCCAGACATCTTTTGAAGGGGTCAGTAACAGGCAGCACTCAGTGGCTATGGCCGCTTTGGTGCTGTTCTGGTTAAGTTGGCATTTACAGTTATATAACCTTTTCTGTGCTGCACATGTCCCTTTACAGGCTGTATCTGGTTTCAGTCATTTGTATACTTAGTTTTGCACAAGATGAAAAATAGAAAACTTCCCCCAAAAGTTCACTTATAGGAAAGAATTTGTTTATTGCATACCCCAAATGCAGTCCAGGCTGACTGGCCCTCTGAAATTCTGTTGTATAAACATATAAAAGCACAGACTGATCACAAATAATAGTTTCTATAGGAGCATAAAACTATTTTATTGTCAGGAGTAGAGTATACATGCAGCTTGATGGGGTATTCCCAGATTGCCAGTAAGTGTCCAAAAACGTTTGTACATTTAATGCCCAAAGCAAGCAGTGTCCCAGATGGCAAAAACTATTTTCTCATGCTTGCTTGCATCATTTTGCTTAATACTTCATAACATTTAAGAAGTATGAATAGCTGTGATAATACATGTTTGAACCTTTTTTTAAAGTGTATATTTTGTATGGACATACCATGTGTTGGTACCACCATTTCCCTCCTCCCTGTCCCCATTCCACTGAGGGCCCTCCTCAGTGCTATTGGTGGTGTTCCCCATGAGACTGTGGGTTATGAGTTATGGGAGCAGTAGTCATTCATTGTTGGGGGGCAGTGGACAACGCCTGTGGATATGCCCTCTCAAGCTGTGGCTCTTACAATCTTGTCAACCCTCTTCTGCAAAGTTCCCTGAGCCATGGTGGATGTGTTTTAAATCTACTTCACTGTCGAGCTATAGCTGCTTCTGGGTTTCTGCTTTGGTATGTGCTGAGTTCCCTCACTGTCTACTTCCCCCATTACCCAGGTCATGGACAGCCAGGGTCATTCTGAGATGGTGAGAAAAGGCAAGTTCTTTCCATGTCTTTGATTTTTCATCCCTCTCAATGTACTCATCATTTTATAATAGTGATAAACAAGGACGGAAATTATTATTTTTTTTTCTTGTTTAAAATCAGTGTCTGACTCAAAGGTTGAAAATAGTGATTAGAGCCAGGTGTAGTGGTGCATGCCTTTAATCCCAGCATCAGGAAGGCAGAGGTAGGAGGATCACTGTGAGTTTGAGGCTATACTGAGACTACATAGTCAACTCCAGATCAGCCTGGGCTAGACTGAGACCCTACCTCAGAAACCTCCACTGCCCCCGCCCCCAAAAAATTAGTGATTAGTTCCTGAGTATGGGATAAGGGATAATGAGGCCAAGGTGATAAAGGGGAAATGACCAGAGACATTTGTACCTCTTGGCCATGCCATTATAGTCTGAAGCCAGAGGAGCTATTTAATATGCTGCTCACTTTGCCTTTTGCAGAAGTATTTCAGAAAGAAGTGCATTCTCAAAGCTAGCCAGCTTTAAGGAACAGTTATGAAAGTCATTAAACTGTCACTGATTTCTGATCTTCACACTAATTACTTCAGAAGGAGCCATCTCACACTCAGCTTTCATGTTTTCTAGGGCCTCCCACATCACTTAGTCTAGGCTTGGTTTTATGGGCTCCACTAGGAAAATCAAAGGTAATACAAAATACGTTAAAATTCATTTCTCATTGTCTTTTACTCATCTGCATGAGTCCATGGGTAACAGAATAAGGATAATATAAAATCTTCTTTACTGAAAATGTCAAAGGCAATCAAAACCACACTTAAAAGGCCTTGGTCCACTCCATTCAAAAATTCTGATAATTCACTGACATAGGCATAACCTACAGAGATGAATACTAAATAGTTTCATTATTCTGATATTGTGCTAGGAGGTGACTTAATGAGCAAATTGATTGTCATGCAAGCTTGAAGACCTGAGGTCAGATCTAGAGTACCCACTTAATGCCGAGTGTGGTGTGTACCTGTAATCCCAGTATGGGGGAGGTAAAACAGGGAATTCCTGAGACCCACTGAATAGGTACTATATGAGAAACAGTGAGCTCCAGGTACAGGGAGAGCCATATATTGAAGAAACAAAGAAGGAAAGAAAGAGAGAGATTACAGTGCAATTGAAAAAGAAACTAGACATCAACATCTGGTCTACATACGCATACACACACACACAAACACACACACACACTCATGCAAAAAAGTGTACTTACATGTATATATGAAAATGCATGCACACACATGCATGCCCTTATGCACAACAACAACAATAACAACAACAAACACAGACTGAAATGACACTTAAATTATTAGAACTCGTTGTGGGATCTCCAGGAACAGCCCTTGGGGATGGGGTTAAGAAGACACAGAGTCAACAACACAGACTCTGGGAATCAGGTGAGAAGCTGAAAGCAGACTCATTTGTTAAGGAAAACAGACATCTCTATATACCCCTGCCCTGCTTCCCATTGGTCCTTTTGTTGTTTGGCATTGTGTTGTCCCTTTTTCATTGGCTCATTTCATACCTCAGTGGTGTCGTGGTGTTTGAGCAGGGTTTAGGTTTACTCACAGGAAAAGCAGCAATCGTGCATGTGCTGTAATCTCAGGGCTTTATCCCAGGGACCCCCTGGCTATGCATCTCCTACATATCCACCCTTTTTTTAAAATTTCTTTTGGCATTCCAGTGGGAGTTTGAGCCCAATGTTCTGGTTTTATTACTCCCGCCTCAGAGGGCATCCAGCATAATGGACTGTGTTGTGTCTGTCTTAGGTTGTCCTCTTCAAGGTTAAGCCTTACTTATCATTGGCGCATGAATTTTTAATTCATGTCCTGTCTTAGATTTACTCAGCCCAAGGGGACATTACCCATCTTTGACAACCGGCCCTGGAAGGATGACCACTCTGGGAGACATGCCAGGGTGTTTGGGAGGGCAATTTATATAGAGGCTTCACAGATTTCCATGATCCAGGCCTGAACAACATAATAAGGAGGACCATGATTAGGATGTTCATATGCCATGAGTACCTGGAGTGTAGACTTATTGATGGTGCGTTAATATGATGTGTGCTGTAGGAGACACTTAAGGAGAATATTTAGAAATAAAATAACTCCACCCATAATAACATATGCAATGATCCAGGAGGGAACAAATAGTCTTTTAGAGCACATTTGATTACTGAAATAGATTTAGTTAAAGAATGGCACAAAGGCTTCTAAAATCATTTTGTTCAATCTTTAAAATTTTTGTAATACTGTGGCAGCATAAGCCATATCTATATCTATATCTATATCTATATCTATATCTATATCTATATCTATATCTATATCTATATCTATATCTATATCTATATATATATATATATATATATATATGGTATAGAAAGTAGGAACATCTCACATCTTAAATATCTAACATTTATAAATATAGGTAGAACCTGTTATCAGTCTTGAAAATAGTACCAATTGATTTACAAACTAACTAATTTAACCTAGAAATTGTCAGAAAAGGACAGGTAAGACAGTATAAAATCTTAGCACCTGTGTTTTAAAACATCTTTGATTAGTTCAGATATCTGTGTGGGTACCAATTACTCAGAGAACACTGGAAACAGAACCACAGAGCTTAAATAGTATTTTTTCTCTGGCCAGGCTCCTCCCCCAGCAGGTAGGTAGTGATGAAGGAAGGAACCAGGCCCACTGGTTCCTCCCAAGGGAATGAGGAAGCAGATGAACATCAGACGACTCAAAACCTCTCCTACTCACCGGAGAAAAACCACACTGAGTTGGGAGTCTTGTGGAAGCAGGAGCTCAAAGGCACTTGCTTTATTGTAACAAACAGTTGCCTATAAAATGTTGGGAACAAAGGCAGGGATTCTAGGATGGGGGGAAAGGTAAGGGCCAATAGTAAACTGTGACTATTGAAATGATAATTCCAACTCCTGCATGGAAGTAGCAGGCCAGAAGCCATTAGGCGTCTTGCTGAGTCCGAGGCAGATCACCAAACTTTAGCTAGGCTCAAGAAGTTCCACTGGGCCTAAGACCTGGGCCTTTCAGGGCCCAACTTCTCCCCCTTTTGTTTTTGTAAGACCATTAGTCACCATGGCCCCTGTTATAGGTTGTCCTTCTCTGGGGATCTTACCAGTCACTGGATATGAGGTATTTAGCACACTGAGAACCCACTCCATGGCCTGTCTTAGGTTGTCTCAGTCAGTCTGAGATCTTACCTGTCACTGGTCACATGGAGAGCAGAGGAGGTGGCAGTGGGTCATCTGAGAAACTTAATTCTTGAGTTGCCAGCCTGTGGTAATGTATCTCAACCTGATGGAGTTTTATTGCCTATAGCCACTGGTGAATGAATTGTGTAATTTTGTTAATTACACAAGGCCCGACAATGAGGATAAGGAGGAAGGTAAGAAGGGGCCTAAGATAAGGGAGGAGGTAGGGTAAGAAGCCATGTTAGCCCATCCACAGTGGGCTGTCCTGGGGATCCCAACGCCTCTTCTCCAAGTCTTCCTGGAGCCTCTTAATCTTGTCCTGGATGATTCCCAATTTATTGGCGTAAAAGCAGCATTTTTTCCTGTAAAAACAAACATAATGCCTCCCTTTTTGGCTGTTAGTAGGTCTAGTCCCCTCCTGTTTTGTAGGACTACCTCAGTCAGGGAATCTAGCTTTCAGGAATGATATCTACATCTGGGATTAAGGTGGCTGGGGCACAAAGGCCCATCCAATTGGTGGGCAGAAAGTTATAGGCCGTCCCACCTCCACAAACATAAACCATTCCAGAAGGCAGGCAGTGTTGAGCACTGGGCTCAGTTGTGTTAAAAGTACATAAGGAAGGACAAATGTACCCCCACATCTATACTGGAATTATTAGGGGAAGGCGGGGCCCAAATGCAAGTTCCAAAGGAAACATTGGGAAAAGCTGGATGAGGATGGGGAAGGTGGCTGAGCAATTTTTTAAGGTCGTATGGGCAGCAGCTGGGGAGGCCAGATATTTTAGGACTTTTGCTGGTATTCAAAAGGGTCTTTTGTTTTTTTTCCAAAGTTTTCCCATGGACAAAATTTCATGAGCTTCACATAAGTTTCTATCAAAAAACTACTTTCTGTTACAGACTTTTTTTTTTTAATTTTTATTAACATTTTCCATGATTATAAAATATATCCCATGGTAATTCCCTCCCTCCCCACCCCCACACTTTCCCATTTGAAATTCCGTTCTCCATCATATTACCTCCCCATTACAACCATTGTAATTACATTGTAATTACTTTTTGCACTTCAATCACTTCTCAGTACAAAAGATTATCCCAAGGTTGGGAAACAAACAAACCCTTTGATCCCAGCAATAAAAACATAAATCTTAAGGAATGGCCAGCTCTTATCAGTAACATTGAATATGTATAATCTTGCTTATATGTAGGTGCTAAAGTCTTGTTTTCAAATGGCCCAGAGCTATGGATGCAAGGCCAGCCAAATGGCTCCAGACAATTCCTTCCCCCTTTTTAATTTTAATTTAATTTAATTTTATTATTTTATGAACCAGGCCCTTCTGGGCCTCAGTGCAGAAAGACTGTGTCTGTCTTAGGTTGTCCTCCACGATATTTAGGCCTTACCCGTCATTGGTACATGAATTCCATCATTCATGCCCTGTCTTAGGTTGAACTAATTCAAGAGATTCTTACCTGTCTTTTACTACCAGCCTCTGCAGGGGCTTTAAGATAATGTCTCAGGAAGCCGGGGTTGGTCCGCAGTTGTATTCCATGTACTTTTGTATGGATATCCACAATGGATCTCAAAAGGCATTTAACGAGTATGGGCAGCAGACACAGAATGAGTAAAAGGCAAACACCTGTAGCAGTAAAGCATCCTATCCAAGAAGTGAGAGAATTCCATCCAGGAAAGGCAGACTTAAAAGCAGATATTAAGTCATCAGCAGCTTTAGCTGCATCAAAAGTAAGATGATTATTTTGTAAAGACCTGAATGTAACTGAATCAGATCCAAGGAAACATTATCATTATGTTGAATATCTCTTAAATGTATTTTACTTTTTAGAAGTAACACAAATCCATTAAAAATCTACATGACACTCTAAATGAGTTCTGACTTTTAATCTTAGTACATAGAGCATCTAACAGGTGAAGCTGTATCTAGGGTAAGGATCAAGCCCAAGATCTTAAAGGGAGGCATCGTTTGAACTTCCTCAGGAGCTACTTTAAAGCTGTGAGTATGAAGGATACTTAGACATTAAAAGTACAAGACTAGCCGGGTGTGGTGGTGCACACCTTTAATCCCTGCACTCGGGAGGCAGAGGTAGGAGGATTAGTATGAGTTCGAGGCCACTCTGAGACTCCCTAGTGAATTCCAGGTCAGCCTGGGCTAGAGTAAGACCCTACCTTGGAAAAAAAAAAAAAAAAAAAAGTACAAGCCTAAAGCCAAAAGCCAAAGTACACTTCAGGAACCCCTGCTAGGCACACTTTGTATATCTTTAGATTGAAATCTGAAACCCACCATCATACCTTAAGAAACACACAATGACACTGGCTCCAGCCAGGAAGCAGTAGAATGTAGACTACAAGCAAATAAACAATTGAATATATTGGGGGCCATTTATTTAAATTACCACATTCTTCCTGTGGAGCCCAATAGATTTATAACCATTACACATTATAAATTGTTAGAAAAATTTAAAATATTTAGGGTAAATAATGCCTTTTTTATTTGGTCGTGTGGGGGTAAAGATTCCCCCCTTTTATTTTTATAATTGAGATTTGAGAGTTTGATTACATCTTTTAACAATAGCCTGGCCTTGGGGGTTGCATGGGATGTTTGTGGAATGTGAGATTTTCCAGGTCTGGAGAAAATCTACAAAGGCCTTGTTTACAAAGCAGAGGCTATTATCTGTTTTAATTGGGTCAGATAGTCCAAGGGTAGCAAAACATTGAAGTATATGGCTAATTGTTTAGCCATATAATGTTTAGATTACGCCCCCCCCCCACCCCGGCATGTATCGATGCCGATGCCCAGCAGGCGTGGGAAAAGGTATTGACTGAAAGAAAAATATCAGTGAGCCCAGTCACCACAAGAGGGCAGACTTCTCTCCTGTCCCCAAATGGGTCAGTCCAAGGGAGCCATGTGGCAGTCTCCCAGGAGGTGGATTGCCTGCCAACTCCCAGTAGGGAAGGGCCAGGCACAAGCTGCCAGGAGGGGGGCCATCTATTTAAATTATCACATTTTTTCCCTGGCTCCCAATTGATTTATAACCATCACATGTTTCATATATATATATATATATATATATATATATATATATATATATGGTACTCAGTTTAATTTTAATGGTTCCCACAATCTTGACCAATTTAAGATGTTAAGATCTGTACAATTAAACAAGTTAAACACTTCTAACATATAAAGGCACAGAGTAAACATTTTTAACTGGTATAAGGCATAGCAAAGAGAGACAAAAACAATGTAAACTGAACCACCATAACCTAAAATTAGTCTCGGTGCCTGCAATTTTAACTTGTTTGAGGTTTTTTAGCTTAAAATCTTAAGTCTCAGCCAGGCATGGTGGTGCACGCCTTCAATCCCAGCATTCGAGAGGTGGAGGTAGGAGGATTACCATGACTTTTAGGCCACCCTGAGACTCCACAGGGAATTCCAGGTCAGCCTGGGCTAGAGTGAAACCCTACAGCTAGCTAAATTTTAATATAACCCCTAACAAATCTTTTTGGAAAGAAAAGACACCATTTGACAACCAATGATTTTGGCTTAATCTTGATAGCTATTGGTTTTATGTACCATAGAAATTTATTAATATAAAACAATTTTATGTTTTATCCATGAATTAAATATGATAAGCTTAATCAAACTATCACAACATATTTTAGCCTAAAAATTAGTTTTTTGTTTAAGATTTGTGAACAGTTGAAAAATCTCTAACTTTACGCATGGTATTTAGGTTTAGTCTGAAAATTCTTTCCTACACACACACATCTTTATACACATACCTTAACATTTTGATCTATGTACCACTCAAAAAGCATTTTTAACCCTGTATTGAAAAATTCCTTCCCAGTTCCTTCAATCAACTTATCTTACCCCATTTTTAAACATCTTCCTTATAAGGCTATTAAGAAAAACTATGCCAACTTGATTAATCCTATTACTCATTAACAACCAAGTAGGCAATTTTGTGTCATTAATTCCAATAACACACTTGGAAATGATTTTGTTAGATGTAACTATAGCAAATTTTGTTGCTATCTTGAGGTAGGCTGGCCCAGAAGAGAAGTCAGGTCAGTTGCTTCCTCCTTTTATGTAACAGAACATTACTTTTTTTTTTTTTTTTTTTTTGGCTGCTCCTTGGCCCCACTTTGGGTGCCAGCTATTGTTGGATCCCCCATAACAGCCCCTTGGTGGTGAGGGTAAGAAGGTGCATAGTCAATGACACAGACTATGGGAGTCAGGTGAGAAGCTGAAAGCAGACTCATTTATTGATGAAAACAGACATTTCTATATACTCCTTCCGTGTTTCCCACTGGTACTTTCTTTGTTTGGCATTTTGTTGTCCCTTTTTCATTGGCTTGTTTCTTGCAATAGCATGTTCAGGCAGGGTTTAGGCTGGCTCACAGGGGAAGTAGCAGTTGCTCATGTGCTGTAATCTCAGGGCCTCCTCCTAAGGCCCCCTTAGCTACGCTTCTCCTACAGAACTCCACCTTTATATTTCCCTAGTGCCTGCAAAGATGGATGAGTAGAAGAGGAGGAAGAGGAGGAAAGGATTATAAATTTAATGTTTATAAATTTCTAAATGAAAATAATGGGCTATTAATTGCATAGATTTGACCATATGGTCAACTCAATTACAAAACATCTAATTTGTCAGAAGGTAAAGAGAAATAATGATGGAGCAATTATCCTTCTGAACTTATTTCTTAATTATCCAGGCAAGACTGCTAATGATGTCTGTTTCCTAGATTCCACAGCCAGTGAGGTAATTAAAGGTCAGGAGAGAACATTTGTCCCAAGGAGATATAAAGTCAAACAGTAAAGTCCAAATATAAACCTGGAGTCTAATATGAGTACAAGTTCATGGTGCAGAACCAACAGTCTAGAGATTTTATAGCCCTTGTGTTAATCATAGAATTTATTTTATTTCATAACTCTAAACCCCATTAACTGGCCATGATTGGTAGTTTAATAATCTAGCTATGGAATTCAAAGCTGAAAATGTGCCTGATGTGGTCATGTGAGTTCTTATTACCAAAACAAACAACAAACAACTGAGTTTGTGTTTGGTTCATATCAGTAAGCTTTTGCAAACTTCACTTAAAGAATATTCATCTTGAAAATACTTAGTAGCAGAGGCCAGTAAGTTAAAAAGGAGACATAAAGGGTAGATAGAGAAAGGAAGGGAAGAGGACACTTAATAGGTTGATATTGTACATATGTAATTACAATGAATGTAATGGGGAGGTAATATGATGGAGAATGGAATTTCAAGTGGGAAAGTGTGGGGGTGGGGAGGGAGGGAATTACCATGGGATATATTTTATAATCATGGAAAATGTTAATAAAAATTAAAAAAAAAAAGAATATTCATCTTTTCCCAAGAGTAGAATGGGTAAAATTGCTGCTGAACTAATGAGAAGGGCCTGACAACAAGAAAACAGTGCAGGAATCAGGGCCTGGAGGAAATGGGACCTTGCCTCACCCTCTAGGGCCAGGATCACAGTTGAGTGACATCCAAGATCCCCAGAGCAGCTTGAGTATCCCCGACTCTGGTTTCATGTGAAGACAGGCTACCAATGTCATCTCTTTTGCCTGACACATTATGGGTCTAGCTGCACATGCATATGAATAAAAGTACTCTTTTATAGTTTAATCCGTGACAATATTACACATGTGTAGAACATATTTTGAACATACTCACTCCTTATTACCTTCTTTTTCTTGTCCCCATCCAGCTGACCTCTATCTTCTTCCCAACTAGTCCCATTTCTTTTTCTTGCCTATTATTATTGTTGTTGTTGTTGTTATTGTTTGCACACTTTAATGAGGATTGCTGGTAAGTCCTGTGTTTTCCTCACAAGAATCCAAGAAAGACAGATAATGCACCATCAACCTTTCAAAATCAACATTTGTCATTGAATAATTCTGCTTCCAGATCTACATTCATTGCTTTGTTATTTTATTGCTTCCATGCCTCCAAAAGAGCAGTTTTCACCTTAAAAACTGCAATTATAAAACACTGAGGCTTTTATTATTGTATATTTGTTTAAATAGCACAAATAGATTTAATTCTTATTTGGTGGAATTAAAATATTTTATTTTCAAGAAAAATATAGAAAAGCTAAAATACAAAATTTCTTTTCTTGCCCATTTGGTATTTTATTGAGAATCCACAACTATTGTATGTAAGAAATTAAAATTATTAGATATTGTTTTTGGGTAGAGTATTATCAAATTTAAATTAAATAATATGCTTTCTACTTTCTTGAGATTTACTGATATAAATACTAACTAGGTTGACTTTCCTTTATTGGATAATATTTCACTTAAAAATTATTGTTTGGGAAATCTGAATAAAATATGGGCATTGAAATTAATAACTTCCTCATTTTACTTTAACTTAAGGCTTATACTGACCTAATAATCCTGGAAGGTATGTGAGTCAGCTCAGGCTGCCATCACAATATGCCTGTATTGAGTGGCTTAAATACCAGAACTTTACTACCTCATCATTCTGGAGACTTATTTAAAACTCAAGGACCAGATGGGGTTCATTCCATGGCCACTTTTCTTGGCTCATAGGCAGCTGCTGTGTTGTGTGCTCACATGCCCTGCTCTTGCTACACAGAGAGGAAGAATGCATACACATTACCAAGTCTGGGCTGGAGAGATGGTTTTGTGGTTTAAACCTCTTGCCACTTAAGTATCAGGATCTAGGAGGGCTTGAAACTGCTCAAGTTCCATTTGACCAGAACATTATTTCTGATCAGTACTCTTCAGAAGAAGAAAGGTTAAGCTGAGAAATTATTGCAGCCAAGACAAAACAAAGAATAATGACAGATAAATGTAATTTTGGATCATGAAATGGAAAAAGCACACAAACTAATAATTAGGTGATGGCATGAAGCATGGATTTTAGTTAATAATTTGTCCATTAGTATGATAAATGTACCATATTAATATAAGATGTTACCAATGGGAAAATGGAGATGGAGCATATAAGGACTTTTTGTGAATACAAGTTCACATTTATTCTGTAATTTAGAAACTATTATAAAACATTATTTATACTTTAAAAATACTAACTTTGTTATACTAAATGGTAAACTGTAAAATTTCCTAGCTACTGAGGAAACAGTAAAACAAGTGGCCCTAGGCAGTTTTAATTTTTTGATTTTAAAGTTTTGTATTACAGAGTAGATATAAAAATAAAGCTATATCCCAGTTAACCTGGACAGATTTCAAGTGAAAGGAGAAATATTAAATGAGTATTGCAATATTACGAGAAAGATAAAGGAAACAGTAGGTGTTCATGACAGGTGATCTAAATAGATGGATGCAGTAAAGGTTTTCTCTGTGTCATTGTCCTCTTTCACCTACTCTGAAATGAGGCACTTCATATCAGAGATATCTCAGTGCCCCAAGTCTCCTGTACAGTCAGAGCAGGAATATCATTTACATATTTTACTATTTGTATTTTACATGCTAGGCTGAAAAAAGTCTGCACAAAAGATGTCAAAACAGAACATAATCACAGAAAATATATTTGATTAATTAAGTACACAAATTTAAAATTACGAAACATATGGTAGAGCCAAGACTCATGATTTTATATGTACATATAGTACACGGACAATTTATAGACACAAACAATTATATATACAAACACATATACATTTTAAAAAAAACATCCCATTTGAGGGCTGGAGAGACAGCTTAGTGGTTAAGTGCTGTGAAGCCTAAGGACCCCATTCGAGACTTGATTCCCCAGGACCCATTTTAGCCAGATGCCCAAGGGGACACACACGCTTGGAGTTTGTTTGCAGTGGCAGGAGGCCATGATGCACTCATTCTCTCTCTATCTGCTTCTTTATCTGTTTGTCTGTCACTCTCAAAAATAAACAAATAAATAATAAACAAAAAATTAAAAAATAATCCCATTTGAGACACTATTTTCCAATATGACATCTAAACATGTGAAAGCTGAGGGGATATATTTATATGAATATTTAAGTGTATGAATATCCCCAAAGAGGAATCTTTTTTCCTGTTACTTGAAAAAAAGTAATTACAGTAAATAAACTTTGATTCCAAATTGCCTTTTATGTAAGCTAACCATAAGAAGATAACTTTTAGATGAAAAGTGTATGTAATATATAAACTTTATAATTGTATACTATTAGAATATCTAAAATTTAATTCTATGACTGTAACAAGTTCAAAACATATTACAAAATCACTATTAAAGAACACTATATTGGAAATGCTTTCTTATATTATTAGTATGTTAAAATCTAATCAAAATTTCTAACAAACTGTGAGAACTAAAGGTTAAGATGTTTTTCAAAATTTATTCAGGGAACCAAATTATTTGCTCCTCTGTTGGGAGCATCTTCTTCAAGACCACAGGTTCCCCAAATTTTAGAGTGCCAGCATGTAATTATAAGGAAATTTATCACTCAAATTTCTCATTTAATGTAATCATTTTATGATTTTAAGTTTCAGAGAAAAGTGTAAGGTATCTTTCCTAAAGGATGATACTGTATAATGAAAAGATTACTGCCATTTTTAATTCAATGTTATGATAACACTGTTACACCTGGAAATCTTCTATAGTTATATCTATCAACGGGAGAAGGAGGCATGAGACTCCACACCTCCCATAATAGGTAGTAGTAGTATTGTAGCTGGTGGGGGCAAGGGAGAGTCAGTGGTGTAGCCACTGGTAATTTGCTCATTCCACAATAAATAACTCTTCAGACATGATCATGCAAGCAACCCTAAATTAACTCAATTGGTTAGTTTTTTAAAGGCATGAAAATGAAAAAAAAAAAAAAAAAAGGCATGAAAAGCAGGCATGGTAGTACATGTCTTTAATCCCAGCACTTGGAAGGATTATATAAGAGGATCTTCTGTGTTTATGGCCAGCCTGAGCTACAAACTATGTTCATGAGAGTGAGAACCTACTTCAAAAAAGAAAAAGAGAAAAACAAAAAAACTAAAACAAAAACACCCAAAGAAAGGCAAGAAAAAATGGAGAAAAAGCATGTGAACGGGAAAGAAGGAGGATAAACAAGTATAATTGGGAAAAATAAAATCAAAATATATTATAGATATGTATGAAAAAATAAAAAATCAAAAAATATATATTTTCATTAAAATGTTAATATATATGTCTCAGAAATGTTATTGATAGTATACATAATATTTTGTGTTATTTCATAAGAATTCAGTAGCAGAATACTTTG